>NC_142185.1:13604954-13756179 GCF_026936395.1 Plectropomus leopardus | reverse complement strand
GTCTGGAGAAGCAGCAGCAGTTCAGGGTTAGATGAAGTTCATGTATCGTAGCCTGGAGCAGTGCTCAGGGCAGCCTGCACCGAGGGCACAACAGCAAATAATAAGCCTGGATATGAGCCCACCAACAGGAGCATCCACAGTAGGATTCCAACTAGCAACCCAGGAAGGAAATATTTAATTTACAGTCACACAATCACAAACACTATATTACCACACTGTCTAAATCCCAGCAGCAGATTCATTTGCACTCTTAAAACTAACACATCATTTACATTAAGGCTGATCATTTTCCAACCCATACAATGGTCATTCTAAATGATGTTCTTGCTGTCAACTTTATTTGACAGTAGAGCTTTGACCAGCCCCCAAAAAATGCAGCCTGACCACCTTCCATGCACTCGCAAAGTTTCTTTCTAAGCCCAACCCGAATCCAAACCACAGCAGCAGTTTTGGGCCCAAGTACATTAAAAAAAAAAAAAAGAATTTCCACTGCATTTTTTAAAAAAATGTATACATTTATTACAATCTTAAGTCAACCAAAGTATTTTCAGTGAAATAACAGACACTTGTGGCATGGTTTAGAGCTGGCAAAAACTGGATCATTTATAGATTCAGGGCGTTGTTAAGTATAGTATATTAAGTACCATTTGATTCACTGAAGCTTAGCAGTTGTTAATTCACATAGAAATAGAACGCTCTAACACTGGGGGAAATTACGGCCTGACCCGGTCATAATATAGTTTAGAATTGCACATATTAGTGTCAAAAAGGCATAAAAACTGATGTCTCAGACAGTATAATTGGTGTTTGGCAGTAATGAGAAATATTTGTGATGGCCTTAAACATGAGGAAATATCACTGTTTGAATAATTTGAAAGTCACATGCTATTTTAGACCTGGTCCTTTTAATGCAACACATGTATTAAAGCACTGTAAAAATTAATAGTTTTTCACAATGTTAAATTTTAAGTGCCATGCCGTTGTTTTGGCGAGCGACATTCTGCAGTCCTATCAGGACAAAAAATTTCTCCCCTTTTATACCAAAAAAAGCCTTTTTTCCAAAGTCCTATTTCTTCATAAATGCAAACTTCCTTCAGTTAGTTTCAGTGTTCATGCAGTGTTTGAGCCACCAAAACCCAGTGTTTTTTTAACTGACACATTCCTGCTTTTCCAGCAGCTTTTGTGCCACTAAATATAGGTGTTTTAAGCCAAAACATGATTTTTTTTCCCCATACCCAAGTGGTTGTTGTGCCTTATTCTATCCATGCATTCACCACAGTATGGTTGACAAATGTATTATTTTTTAGTTTACAGAAAAAATATAATGCGAATAAAATTCTGGGGATTGGGTTGTCTAACTGCAAGGGGGGTTATTTTAAAGAAACGAGACCTTAGAGCAATGGTTGTCTGTTTTAGGGAATAACAGACTGAGAAATGAGAGAAAGATTTGTATGTCTCTGATTAAAACTGATTTCATTGTTTAATGGCAGGCTAAAATTCACAAGGACTCTGTCTGGTAATCTGTATGTGGCTGCATCGCAGTCAGAACATTTGGCCTCCCTACCGTATGAATTTCATAGATTGGATTCATAAAACCCTCAACCTACTTAAAGGTCAGGATATCCGTTACAATGGCAATCGAGTAATTGAACACAATCAACAAGGGAGACCGACAATACCGCCTTGATGTTTGGCGTATTTTGAATCAATGTTTTTTTTGTGTGTCTGAACAGTAGCTTTATTGCAAGTATACTCATAAAATACAAAGGTCCAGCTGCCCTTTTATGTTGGTTCAGGTATTGTTGCGAGGTGATCTGGCTTCACAGTGGCCCTCTCCCTTCCAAAGCTGCAAAGCTTTTGCTTTATCTGCGGATCAGACGGTGCTTGGCCAAGCCTTTGTATTGCCTGGCCTTTTATCTGAAAGAGAAAGCAGATTTGGCCTCTGTCGCTCTCTCCCCTCCCTGTCAGTCTGTCTGTCCGCCTGTCAGTCACTGTCTCCTGTGCTCCCTCTGTCTGTGTATCTGTCTGTCACTTCCGCCTCTCTTCCTCTCTTGTTTGTCTTTACCTCTCCTCCATCATCCGCTTTCCTCATCCCTCACCTTGCATTCTTCATCCTGTCCTCTGCTGCCCTTCTCTCTCTCTTTCTCTCTCTCTCTCTCTGTCTCTCTCTCTTGCTACACACACACCTCATTACAGCATCATCAGTTCAACACATCTGCTTAGTTAGTGATGTGAAGAGTGTGTGAAGCTGACGTCTGGGAGAATTGTCTCGTGTGATCTGGCCACAGCCACATTCACTCTCCCTCCCTCTGAGTGGTCTATAATTACTTTTATCCAGCCAAACACACATACTCACACACACACATTTCTCAACACCCTGCACACACATCCTTGTCTGTGACTCAACACACCCGCATACTGTATAAACCCACATGAGCTTCACTCTTTGGGCTAGCAACCACACACCCTGATCTCCAATTCATATTCATTAAGCGTGAAATATTATAGAAATAAGTTTGGTAATAGCAATCATCTTTCAATTATCTTGGATTCGTTAGCCTTGTGACAAGACACAGAAAAAGGGAAAATCATGAATATCAAATGGGACCAATTTAACCAAATGATCATGGACTAAATCACAATTTCATGAATGAATAATATTAATTAAACAGCAGCAGGCGTATGAATCATTCCAGTACGAAAGCTGACGGAGGGTTTTTTTGCATTACAAAGACCTGATCAGACATCCCTCTGTAATATCTGCCTATCATGAGAGCATACATGGTCTATGTATGGTGCCCTGGTGGAAAGGAATATTAAAGATGACACTGAATGAGAATTTGTTCTTTCTTCTCGCTTTATCCTGCCTCCAGACTAATTTCCTTCTTTTCTCCCCTCACTGCTTTTATCATCCATACATGCTCTTTACATTGAATTTATCTTTCTTCACTTCACCGTCCTCTGCTTCTTCTTCTTTGCCTTCTTTTCCACATCATTTCCCTTCTTCCTAACCACCCTTTATTTTCTACTACCTTCAGCTTCAGACATTGCTTCTGACCAAGGCCAGGTGTTGGTCATCGTCACAGCAGCAGTTGGTGGCTTTACCCTCCTCGTCATCCTCACCCTCTTCCTCCTGATCACTGGAAGGTAAGAGTGTTTTACCACCCTTGACTGCAAGCAAAGAGGTGTCATTCAGTGTGTTGCTACTTTACTTACTGTGTGGTCTAAGTTTGAAATGATGTGTTGCCTGCATATTACAGGGATAGTTCCGATTTTATAAAATTTGGATTGTGTGAGGTACTCATTCATATTAAGTGTATAACCTACACTAGATGCTGGTCAGCACGCCCCAAGTTTGGAGAAGCAGACAGAAGTAACACCATGGAAGATAAGCAATGTACTGCTGTGGATAGGGGCAGCAGCAAAATGTATTTTAATAAAAAAAAAGAAAAAAGGCCACTTTTGGGGCCACTCATCATATCTGATAGGCTATATTTAGAGTAATTTCACCACTTTACCTGTCCATCTTAATTTTCTAAAAGCCAGTCTACACTGACAGAAACAGTCAATTTACATGCTGAACACAGGAGATGCTGGTCTACTGCTTGTTTGTGTTATGTGTGACTTTGGTGTTTTAAAGAGTTATTTCAGATTCACCAAAATGGCACAATAACACAAGCAATATATCAGTTGAGGCAATGAAAAACAGCTTGAAATGAAAAATGGTAATCTGGTGGCTTTCAGTTCCACTCCTGTAAGGGCTGCTCAATGGAAAAGTAAAGCAGTGAAAATGTTCTCAAAATAGGGCACACTTGCACTGATGAGCCTTTATTAGATGGCTTAAAAATGCTTTGCTGCTGCTGCCAATCACAACAGTACATTGCTTAGCTTCTATGTCAAGCCTGCTTCTCCAAACTGGAGACAAGCAGGGGGCAGCAAATTGCTACATAGCCTAATAATGATTATGGTTTTTATACGCTGTTACATTACTTGTGACGCATCTAGCTCAAACAAGAGAAGCATCTGTAAACATAGGGGTGAAAATAAAGACCTGCATTGACCATTATCTACCGTATGTAGCCAGTGCACTGACTATGAATAAGTACTCCATACATTACACTTCAAAAAGTTTCAACTATCACTTTAAGTTGATAGAGATTTTTTTCCTGATGCAATATGCCAGCATACACAGAGTTTATCCCTAATTAATAATATTTTTTTTCTGCAAAGTCATGTCACAATGTCTGCTGTGAAAAGGGCTAACTTCATTTTCATTTATTTACCTATAGTACTGTATAAGCTTCATATTCCTTGGTGTTCAATGTCTCCTCTAGGGAATTGGCAAAACTTTACATGACAAAGAACTGTAATACTTTTGCTTCAACAACAGTAGTAGTAGTAGTAGTTTATTCTGAACATGTGAAAAAACATTACAAAAAAAAACAATCATAAAGTATTGGACAGACATAAAAAATACATTACAAAAGAAGACATGAAAAAAGTAAACAACACATCATGATTTGAGTCACATATCCAAAAAGGAGTGGGAAGAAGTACTAACATATTTAATCCCACCTTTTATCCATAACTTAATAATAGTCAATTATTTAGCTTCCACATCAATATAAAGCTATACAATAATTAATTCTCTAGACTTCTTCTAATATATTATCTTAATTACCAATAGTCTTTATCTTACAAGATATAAATTAATTCCAAAATATTTATCTTAATGAAAATACAGATTATTATATATAAACCTTATTCAAAAATTTAAAAAATAATTGCTGACATAATAATCTTACCAAAAATAATCTCAGTTTCTTTTTTAATTCTTATCAAATCATGACAGCTATGTTTCACTTAATCAAGATATGTATGTATATATACATATACACATACTAATACAAATATATGCACACAAATACATGCAAACATATATACATATATACACACACAACTAATGGCTACACAAAAAGAATAAATAACAAAATAAATAGAATAGAAATAAAAAATAAACAGTAAACACCCGGTGATAGTCAGACACCCTCTTCTTCCCTATATCTAGTGAAAATCATTTCTTTATACCTCTTCTTAAACTGATTTATGTTTAGACATTCCTTGATGTCAGTTGCTTCTGGACTTTGTGTACCTCTAAAGTGAAGTGGCAACAAAGACAACTTGAGGACCGGTTGGACTGGTCTCTGAGCTGGATCTGTGTGTATCGCCACATTGACGTCGGAAGACTTATTACATTAGTGTGTTTGGAAGTGTTGAGGTTCGTGACTCAAAACAATTCTCATTCTTCACCCCTGTAGCCAAACTAGAATCGCTTTAAGAGCAGCTTGGGTTATTAAATAATCTAATAATGATTATGATAATTATACACCATTACTTATGGCAGTTATACACCCGTTAAGGCCCATCTAGCTCAAACAAGTGTATAAACATAGATCAATTATTTGAGTAGGTAAACACACACACACACACACACACACACACACACACACACAGAGAGAAATATTCTGTGAAGAAACTAAAGGCACAACAAGACTCTGTTTCTGTGTGAGTTAACATGTGAGAAAAATCTAAACTCTATTTCAGAAGTGTGAATTTGAGAAGGTCTGGATACCAAATAATGAGCCATTTCACCCTAAATGGATTAAAAAAATAAATAGAGTTGGTCACAAACACAGATGGAAATATTCAACAACACAAATCCATGAACAGATTCATGTAATACATAGTTTCTTTATATGTCCATAAAAATTTACAGAAACAGGTTTAAAGGTCCCGTGTCATGAAAATGTGTTTATATTAAGTTGTTAAGTTACTACTGCCATTGCTCAAGAGCTAGACCGCCTTCCAGCTTTACAAGCCATTAAAAATTTGATCCAGTTTCTACGTGGCAACTGGAAAACCAGTTGTCGTTGACATACAAATCTGCAAAGCCCCACTCCCTTTACCTTTGCACCAGGTGCATCACTGTTAGAGCAGAGTCAGTTTGATGATCAAGGGTGGCTATGGCAAAAACCAGCCATGAAAGGTGCATTATTCATGGCTGCAGTGCATCCAAAAAATATCACTGAATATTATGGAGCCATTTATAGTACTTTTGCTTTCAAAAGCATTCAATAAACAACACAAGCACTCATATTTAACTCACATACTTTATGTCCAATTATGGCAATGTTGGCTATATAACATAAACTACTATACCATCAACTGATCTCAAACTCTAAAATAGAACCAATAAACCTACAATAACTGATTTTTTGTTTGTTTTTTCTTGGGTTTTTTTGGCCATGAAGGTCGTGGTTTTGAATACAACATTGGCATGCAGTACTATTGCCTTAAGCTGATATAGAAAACCTGTCAGCGAACATTTATGTACACCTTCAGCAGACAACATTATTATTCATTTGGTGTCATGTGACTTGCTTCCTGAGAAATTTAAGTGCAGTTTTATCTCTCCTCAAGCTTTGGTTTGGTCTCTTAACTCCTGAGGAAAATATCAAACCTTTTGGCTGCTAAATGCTCCAGTCACTTAGTGCGTCTGTCTGCTATTTGCTGCTGAGCAGGTAGTATGACGTGGGAGATTTTTAGAGGTTTTTAGCTGAAAACAGCTGCCCCATGCAATTTGAAACAAATGAGAGTGGTAAGAGTAATTTTGCATGTTAACAGAGACACTTGAGGGGCAATCTTTTTTTTCCTTCAGCCTGTATGAAGTACAGTGTGCCAGTTGTCTTAGGCACACTTCACGCATCAGTAGCGAACTCAGACCTTTACGCCTCTGAGGAAGGATTGCACAAAAAACAGGAGAATATATTATTATTATGGTTGATTGCACATTCTGCTGAATTTACCAGAGTTCATGTGAATTGCTGGGGTCAGATTTGCATAAGAAGTCTCAGCCTCTGAGGGCGTGTTTAAATAGTGAGTGCAATTCAAAGCAGTTATGGTGGGAAGAGGAGCTCAAATTAACCTTTATTCTACAGAAATCTAAATGTCAGCAAGAGTGATTATAGATTAAACTGAACTGACTGGTCTATTGTTATAGATTTATCTGCCATTTGATAGAAATTCTGTACACGCCACCATTCTCTGAGGAGATCTAATCAAGCTGAGTAAATGAAAACACCTGTGTGGGTCCACATGGGGCCATTATTTTTCACATTTTACATCTCATAACAGACTGAGACATCTAACTGATATGAAAATTTCTTCTGAATTGGACATTTGACACCTAGAACAGAGCTGGAGTCAACCCAGACGTTTGTCATTAGCAGAGATGTGCCCTGAAAGCTTCTATGGAACTGAAGTTGTTCATGTGCCATTGAGAGCATTGGGTGTTGATATGTAGTAATGCTCTTTCCTACTAACAATTTAGGAATATGGCATCATCAGTTTACAGTAATCAAAGGGAGCTGGTGCACTTGTTATTCATAAGCTGTTGTTTTCAAAAGTCCCAGTCACGCTAAAGTTTTAGAACAGCAAAATTTTGCAGTAAAGACAATTCATCCACTTGCTTGTTTCACTTAAAGTTCAACTTGAGTGAACTGTGATACACAATTTTGCGCTGTTGACCAATAGCAAACTATCATGACAGTGCTGACCTTTGAGGGAGAGTCCAAAATTGTGCAAATATTTTACTGTCTGTGATTCACCATACACTTGTATTGAACTGTCCTCTGTCAGCGTATAACCTGCTCCATGGAAGAAGAATGGCTTGCAGACAGTTTTGAGGCAGTTTTTGTTTTAACGTATAGCATTAAGTAATCTCTATGAGGAGATGACATAGGCAATTGCGTAAGGTATGTACGACATGTTACATTCTTATTTCAACCCAAAACATTTGGTTAGGTTCTTCTTGTTGCCTAAACCTAATCACAATTATTTGACAAGACTAACCACCCGTTACAATGTCTATGTAGGTTCTCAGTCGTCCAGGTCATGGTAATCCGAGGTTTCTTTTAAAGTGGCAACTGGACTTGTTGCAGTTTCTTGAAGACGTTTCCCCCCATTCTAAAAAAAGGCTCCTGAAGAACTGAAGAAGGTGCACTAACTCACACAGAAGTCCTTTAGTGTTGCCGTGATGTGAATGTCAAAGGAATTTTAAGTCATTTTTAAAAAAGGCTGAAAAGAGTCGATTTATAGCAGGGATTTACAGTGTTTTTCTTATTTTCACAATGTGATCCCAGTGTGTGTAGGAGTGTCTGTGTTCCTAGTTTATTTATTAAAAACTGGCACATACACTAAAAGCCAAAGCAAGCCCTTTAGGCTTTTTGCGTTCTAGCACAAGAAGGACCCTTTTTTTTCTCTCTCTTTTACCTGAATCCAGTTACAAGCAGTCGCGGCAGCAGTTGCAGCAGCAGTTGGAGTGTTTTTTGACTTTATCACAATCTGTCATATCTGCGTTCCCTCTGCCCCTGTGTAGGAGGGACTTTCACTTGCTTTCAGCTTTTAAAAAAAAGCTCCAAATGTACTTGAGCTGCCTGAGAAAGATGAGAGCTTTCAGTCACACAGCTCTCATAGACGTAAGGTTGTAGAACACAAGTGAGGATATAAGAGAAGCCGCTGTACGGGAAGTTTTAACACCTGGTTGCCCTCAAAGCTTCCTAGATTTACATCTATGTTTGCATCTGCTAAATTTGAGGATTGGCTGCCTCTGTTAGAGCACAGACAAAGCATAGCTGAAGAGTTTTACTATATGTGAACTCTTTATCCTTGTCAGTCTCTGCAACGTTTTCTTTATATTTTCTTTCATCCCTTATTTCGGTGCCCTCTGCAGCAGAGGAGCGATGTGCATGGTGTGGTGACTGAGCGATGTTAGGGCAAGAGAGGAGTAGTTTGAATTACAGCGATGCTTTGATTAGGGCTCTTGGCAAGGTTGTTTTACAGAGGTGTGTGTGTGTGTATGCGTGGGCGTGTAAAGGGCTTGTGAATATGTACTGTAACAATGCTCAACAGCCCAGAGAGCAGTGGCAGAAGCCAAGGTCTTTGTGTGTAATAACTGTCTTTGTGTGTGTCTGTGTCCATATGTGTGGCCTCTTTTCAACATGAAAGCCAGAGAGACAGAGGGATAGGCGGATAAAGGGGATCAGAGGATAGGACTGGAAAAGACTGATAAAGGCACATGCCACCATTTCTTTAATGAACAGCTTGACCCCATCAGCAGAGGTCAACAGCAGCTTTCCAAATCCCCTTCTTGTCCTCTCTGCCAGTGTTAGCCGCCATGTTATCTGCTCTGTCTATCAGTGTCCGGGATCCCACAGACTTCACTTAGCCCGAGCCCAATCTGGGAACCTGCGGCTCGTAGCCCTCTGACACCTGCTCTAATCTGGCAACCTGGATTATGTTAAATCCTCAAAGAGGAGGAGGCTCACATGTGATCACATGAACCCACACACACTCATACAAGCAAGCGCTTACAAGCACTTTCTCCTCTATGTTGTGGGCATTTTCACTCCTGATTTATTTAATCAAAGTCTGCATTATCACATCACTTAGCCTCATTATTAGGCAATACAACGTTCTCTACCATTGTTTGTTAGATGTTGTTTTGTTGATTAGAACAGTTACTGAGGTGGCAACGTTGTTTCACATCAAATTTGAAATGGAGGAAATGTATTCTTTGAGAAAATCGGAAATCTCTTGCACAAAAGATATGACTGCACATGAGTTTTGGTCTGCACCAAAACAGCTAAAAGGAAAGTGAATACTAGACTTTAAGTAACAAACATGACTCTGCATGAATGCTAATGTTGCTCTGTGTCAGCTGAATGTGTAAATAGACAACTGTTCCCTACATCAACTTAATGAGGTGATAATTTGTCAATTTTATATCTGCAATATTTGGAAGAAAAGATCACAGGGGGACCCACATACACTATAATTTCATCAAATGTTATTTTACACATAGTCTGACACTTTAATCCTTTTAAAATACCTCAAAACATGTAATTTAGTGGCTCATTGAATTTTGAGTAGGGCTGTCGGATGATTATTTTTTTAAAAACACAATAAATTGCAGAATTTCAATAGTTCGCGATTAATCATATTTTTTGATCACATGTTTTCAGTTAAATTATTTTGCATTTCAAAGTAGACCATACTGACTGGTGGAGCAATTCTTACCAGATTGACTTGATTAGGTATCAAATCACAGCAAAACCAGCATGGGACGAGCATAAAGTTGGCATGTCTGTAAAGGGGGGACCCATGGGTACCCACAGAACCCATTTTCATTCAGATATCTTGAGGTCAAGGGACCCCTTCGACATGACCATGCCATTTTTCCATCCCCACTTCTCAGGTCTTCTAGTTTCACATGATGCCAGTATCAACACAGCAGCGATTAACACACTAACACTGACACAATTACTTTTGAGTTTTCCCCACTTTTTAAGGTGTAGTAAATAGATTTGGTCAGCAGGGGTCAGAAAAATATTAAGACAAGTCGCCAGCAAACTGTATAACCAACACATTTTCATCCCAACTTCCATCCTGCGTCTGTTCTGGGAAGGCACGTCAAGTTACACTCATACGTTGTGTCTTTTCAAAATACACTTCCATTTTCAGTAGAAATGTACAATTTGTGCTCATTACACATGAATAATCTTTTTCAAAATACACTTACAATGAAGGTTAAACATCATGTTTTTGCGTTTATTTCCTTGTGCAATAAAAGCATGTGGTTCAGTTTAGAAAAAACATCATGGTTTGGATCATCGTTCACATGGGGAAGTTCACAGCGAGCTTGCGGGTTCAAGTCTGGGGTTTGTTAGACGCATTCACCTCCCCTGTAATCCCATAGGTATTATACAGCTCTGTTCTGCAGTAGTTGTCCATGGTGTTACAAACTGCTCCACCCAGCAGGATTACAAACTGATGCTGCCCGATGCTTATCATACCACTAAAGGTACCTCTTTGCAACGGTGCCTGACAAATTGGCGGTATTTGACAAGATGGGAGAAAATATGGGCTGGACTTGGGCCAAAAATGACGTACTTACATACAGAGCTGGCAAATATCAACATTATCATTGATTTAAAGTAAAATTTCTGCCCAGCTAGCAAATGTAAGTCCAATGTTCTTGTTTATTGTAGCTCCATCTTGGTCTCCTCCAGCTTTTGAAAAAAAAAAAACTGTAAAACTGTACTTCCCTGCATTGGTGACTGTGATCAATAGAGCTGCGTTTGGGTTTGTTGTGTGTCTATTCATGTACGGTCGGGTCTGTAAAAACTGAACAGCAAAATAACTTTTAAATTTATGTAGTCATAGTTGGGGTCATTCTGAACAGGTCATTAGTAATCCATTTCCATATCTGGAAATCTTACATGTCTGTCTGTCTTATTTGAATAAACACCCACAAATTAAACACCATGGCAATCTGTTTAGGTAAGACCTGGCAACATCTCTGTAACACGTCCAACACAGCTACATTTTGTATGATGCCACAGAGAGGCAGACTAGAGAAGGACATCACAGAGATATTAAAAGCATGTGCTGTCCCACCCTCCATTAAAAATCTATCACCTGATTATCATCTGTTAAACACAAAAATCTGCTTGATATTCCACAAAATACCATGAACAGGCCACTTTTTTTTAGATTCTTTACATGTCAAATCAGTCTAAAAATAAAATGTGTATTGATTTATGTATTTATCATGTTTGTTTGTTTTCCAGTGCAGGGAACAAAATTTGCCAGCCTTCCAAAAATTGTCAGCTTTCATCTGTGCCAACTGCCAAAAGCATTATTTTTCGGGGGAAAAAAAAAAGAAAAAGAAAAATGTTTACACATACAGCATTTGAGCAAATTGAGAAATTAAGTCACAACCTCGAGTGTTGTCATTTTCAAGTATTCTCAGGTGCTTTGGGACTTTATGAAACAGGCAGCAGAATTCTATATTCAGTCTAATAAATGATGAAATATGAGAAAATTTATTAGGGGATCCACTGGTGGGAGCGGGCGTCCCTCGTGCTCACGGTCATTAATTAAGCCTTCCACTGCAAAACAGGCTTTAAAATTCATCAGTGATGCAGCCTGGGAGAGAACTCAGAGCACCTTTCTTCCCTCATATCATCATTTTCCATCTCACTGCTTTTCTGCAAGCAAGGACCAAATATTCCACGAGTGTTACAAGTCCATTTTGTAAGAGCCTTGTCATGCATGTATACAGCCATAATTAAACTTTTAAAAAATAAACAGGTAATGTCCAACCATGTTTAAATGAAAATAAACATTTACTTGCACACCATGCCAGATTTTGACTTAAAGGCTGAATTTCCTCAAATTAGAAAAAACAATAACTTTTTCTCCCTCCGAACATTGGTATCTAAACATGCAGATAGTTTTTATGTCTTTAGTTTATCATAAATATTGATGAATTTCAGAGCCTCTTTCAGAAACAGGATCTAAAATTAGTGGTTTAGTGTCCTTGTGTAACTGTGAAAAGAAAACTGCAGATCAATTTAAAAGTATTAGAAGTTCCCAATGTTCTGTTTTGTTTTTTTTAGTGGTGGGATGGCCCTTTTCAAAATGTGCCTGAATCTTCATAATGATGTTCACCATGAAAATGTCATTTCAGGAATTAAACTGTGACAATGACAAACAACAGTTCTAAATCACAATTTAGTTCCTGCTTTAATGACTGTAATTTTTGTTGGAGCATGATGCTTGAAATTGTTTGAAAAGGAACGGTCGGCTAATGGACCCAAAATCATTTTGTAGCTGTAGAATCAGACAGCTGTGACTGCAGAGAAAGAAATGATTGACCTGTTATGCCCACAATATACAAGAAGACTTTGAAAAGACTTTGAATAGGCTGAAGTCTGACAACATCTCAGGTGTGACAACAACGTGAGGTTTTTGGTCACACACCATAACATTTTGCAAAGTTGGGGGATCTTGCAAGGTCACTATTTTCTACAAATACAAATAGATTCCTTTTGAGATTATTTCCCATCGTGGTCTTAGTGCAACATTTTACACCAAATTCCCTTTAAGAAATGTGACTTATTAACATTTCCTTATCTGTCTGCAAAAACACATAACTCTAGAAACAAAGATAAATGGGTCTCAGCATCATTTTGGCATCAAAATAATCCACAAATATAAACTGTATTTGTGTACAAACTTTACACTTTGGATTATGTCGCCTCAAGTCGACTGGAGGCAACAAAATGGCACTCGTAGCACATCAGAGCAAGTGTCTGGCGTCAGTTTGTAGTTTGATGTCATCAGCTTCTACTGAATTTAACTTGTAGCCTGTTGCTGTATCACTTGTAGTGTGAACCAGCTTAAGATGTTGTTTATAGTCCCTTTACACTGTCTTAAACAACACATTTTAGAGTTGCCATCCCAAGACATAAAAATTTAAGAGAAGTCTTTTTTGTGCTTAAAAAAGTCTTTTATCGTTCAGTTAAACCTGTGACAAATGGGATCGAAAACAAAAGAGTTGCTTTTCAATTTTTGTTAAGGGTATGACCGTCTTGTTTTCAGGTTTTTCTCTTCCTGTATTTATGCGATTTATTATGCTGTGTATGCAGCATTCAACAGCTGGTGTAGTTTTTGACTATTTTTATCCGGCAGTAATGTGTTTGAGCTGTGGGTCAAATCCCTGTCTGCACACTCTACTTTTCCCCGAACACTGTTCTTGGTTCAGTGTGTGATTCTTACAGGGTACTTTGTGTTTTCTTCACTTTTTATTTCAGAGTAACATCCAAGCATCTATTTGGATAAATTCTTCTGTGGTCTTTTGCAGATGCTGTCATCTAATCTCTCAGCTTTTCAGACTTTCTTGGCAGCAGCTTTTTATCAGTCGTTGGCTGTCTCCCGGTGTCTCAGTGCCCAGATAAACTCACACAAACACACACACACACACACACACACACACACACACACACACACACACACACACACACACACACACACAGGAGGACAAGGGAGTTTTTGCATCAGTGGATGCAAGCGTTCTTCCCCTCTATAGATATAATTCTCTCTGTGGAAGCGTTTCTGTGCTTTTAAGTTCCATTCACTTTATTTTCTTAGGAATTCTGCACCTGTGTGTTTATGTGCGTAAAAACACACCACTTCCATCTGCATCACTTAATCTGAAAATCATTTCTTGCAAGGCCCGACTCTCAGTGTGTGCCAACATCTTTCTTCAAATGATGACTTCCAGGGATCAATCAACCTGCTGTATAGTTTAGAGTTATTTAATTTTTGGTGGTAAAAGTTAGTTTTGTCTTATTTCGCTTGTGTTTAATCTCATTTCGTGCATGATTTTTACCACAAATGTTAAAGCTGTCATGAACTGCATGGATCTCTGTTCCTGAGAAAATGTCTTGGATTATAACTGTAATAGACTAATTAACCTCTGAGATATCACTATACCTCTTTTCTATTCTCCTTCACTGTCTGTTTTTTGTCTGAGTGGTTTATTCTGTTGTATTTTTCCACATACCACCTCTGAGCAACCAAACCCATATGATCTTTTTTTTTTCACCGTTTTTCTCAGCAGTTCGGAAAACTGTTCATCTAAAGGTGCCACTATTCCTTTAAAATATTCCATCTGTCTGTGGTGTGAAAAGAACACAAGACCAAGCTGCTAAAATTTCTTCTAAATTATTTTTTTTTTGTCTTATGTGTTAACTGCAGAAACCTACAGTGGCTAAAGCTATATATAGCTATATAAAGCTATATATACATAAGCACACACAGCCAAGTCGCCATGAGAAAATGTTAGCATTGTATGTTTCTGCAAACCACATATATCTTATGCAGCTGTTTCATGATGTTTCTAAGGTGACGTAGTTCTGATTACATGTGCACTGTAACATCTGCAAATTTGATTTTAATTAAAATCTAGGAAACCAGTTGCCTTGAAAAATGTAAGTACATGTAACTGCTAATCTTAAATTATGTTTACTTCATATCTTATTATAAGGTTTCCTTAAAATTTTGTTATCTTTACTTAATTTTATGAAGTTGTTGCAACTTAAAAATGACAAGTTAAATTATATCAATCTTTCTAAGTTTTAGATACTTAAACCAAATTTATTGTGCGTTATATCAGCATTCTGCTGACTGCAAACTAGTCAGTCATATTTGTATTTTCCTGAAAATGTTAAAAAAACAAAAACAACAGAACTCTCAAATCACCTTACTTCAGTATTAGCGAAATCCTCCTTCTCATGATTAAGCTAATTCAGACCTAACTGGTTGACTGAAGTTGATAACACTTAAATTAATACAATTAATTTAATTCATCTTGTTATTTTTAAGTTGCGACAACTTTGGAAAATTAAGTAAATTTAACTCAACTCCAACTTAGCTTAACACTTAGACATGAACATAAATTATGCTTTAAAGTTGTATTTACTTTACTTTTTCAAGGCAGTCAGTTCCCAAAATTATTTTAAGATCAACTTGTCAGATTTTACTAGTGTAAACTGACTTGGTGTAGTGTAGGGGATGGTGTATGGCACCACAGGATGGCTGCAGACTGCTGTTAAGCAAGACATTGCGGCATTTCCAGATGTGACTATGCCACCAAAAGTAAAGTAAAAGTATTTTAAGCCAAAACATAATATTTTATTGAACATAACCAATTGGTTTTTGTGCATAAACATAATCACAAGTAAACCCATGTATTGTTGAAACATAAAGAAGCATAAAGTTTCAATAAGTCAAATAATACCTTACAGATGTTACATATCCATGATTTGCAGAAACTTACAATGCCAACATTTATTCTGGTAATGAGCTTTGCACAAACACACACAAACACATCGAGGCCTGTATTTAACCTGCCTGTCTTATAGAAACCTTCACACAAAACTTTATGACCCATATTATTGCTGTGTCAAGCTGTTTACACAAGATGCTGGAATTAAGACCAGCAGTGTTATAAAAGCAGTTGTCTTAATTAGACCAGTATTTGACAATTTCCGAAAATAGTGTCATTAAGCGTGATGTATTGAGAAGATGTAACTAAAAATAGAAAATTGAATTAATATGTTGTTTTACAGCATGAAATTCAAAAAGCAGTCGTGGAACATAAAATCTTGTCCTTATGCTGCTTAGTGGAAATTTGTGTATATTTCAAGTTTTTGTCCAGTGTTGAATATAAGCATGTTCCTATGACAGCAAAGATAATAAACTTTTGCAATACCCCCCATTAACTATTACTAAGTTATCTACAGTATGTATCAATATTATTTGAGGTTTTTTTTTTTTCTTAATTCTTTAACCCACTTTAAAAAAAAGAACTTTTACAGATCCTCCCCATGTCCATGTCTTGTTAGTTCCACAAAGTAATGTCATTGCACAGTAAAAACAGGGGGTCCTGTGCATCATCCAGCAGCATGCGGCCAAATCAGATGCCTCGCAGCTAATTTTATTGTACATTTGAGGAAAATCCCTTTAATCTTGCCTGTTCATGTGTTTTCCAGGTGTCAGTGGTACTTTAAGGCCAAGATGACTTCAGAGGAGAAAAGAAGGACCAACTATCAGAACGGACATGGTAAATCTCTCCTCTTTGTTGTTTTGGATACTTTTCTTTCTCACTTTGATCCTAATGATTGTGTTTTCACACATTTTACAGCAAAATGATTGAGTCAAGATTAACTCATCTCCATATTTATGGTAATGATGAAAGAAGGAACGTCTGCAAAGTCTGAGTTTTATATTTTAATGAAATGGAAAATCAGTTTGGCACATTGCATGGTGTTAGTTTTGAAATGTACTTTTGCCAGAACGCCCAATCATTTGGTGAGAAAGTGCCAGGTTTTATTTTGTCTTGTGTCTTTGCCAATGAGCAGAGAAGAAAGAGAGACATTCTGTGAGCCACAGTTAGCAGCTAGCAGGCTAGCCACCTGCTTCATCTCTTTGTATTCAACGGGCACATTGTACTGCTGTATGGATCATTTCCCATGTGGTTTGGTGCCTATGCATATTTGCACGGGATAGCCAGTCTCCACCACAAAGCTTTAACAAAATGCAAAAACATTGACTTGCTACTACAAATGCAAGAAAAGAAGTTGCAAAAGTGACATTTATAGTTTCAGGAATTAAGATGACAGAAACGTCAACAGAGCAAAATTCTTTAAAGCATTCACCTTCATCTTTCTGCCTCTCCTCCTCTCCGGCGCTCCTCCTCACTTCCCCTCAAGTTTCATTTGATGTTTAACATGAGCTCTTTTTTTTTCTCTTCTTTGATTAATCTGGTTAAGTAGCTGCATCCCCAAGCTGTCTGCTTCTGCACTCCTGTACCTTTCTGTCTCATTTGCCTGTCTTTTGTCTTTTAATACCCAACTTTTTATTCCCGACATGAAAAACACAAATTGAAAAGAGAGCAATAAAGTGAAAGAAAGGGAAAAATGTTTGAAAGTGAGACAAGGGAAGATTGCTAGAGGAGAAAACAGAAAGGAGAGAGAAACGAGGACAGAAAGGGCAAGCTGGTTGAAAGTTAGAGGAGTCGAGGAGAGGACAAAGAGAAATAAGGCGCTTTTAAGAGGACAGAGGGTAGAACAGATAGCCAAAGGCAAAAGAAGAAATAAACATAAAATTAGTTTTTGAGGGTGGCGAACAAGCTGCCACATTCAAGACTAAAACATACACTTTATAAGCGAGTGTGTGTGCGTGTGTGTGTTTGAACCCGCCGTCTCTCCTGTGTCTTGTCTCAGGTCTCAGCCCTGGGTGTGGTGTTGAGCAGAAGCTTTGAGAGGAGCACAGATGTCCTCTGGGTTTTGCTGGTGTCGGTTCATTGTTGTTTTTTTGCTTTGTGACACAGTATTGATCCCTGAAGGTGAAACACAGCTTTTGTCTGCCCTCCCCTCCACTGGGAGGTCAGGGTCAGAGGCAGAACGGCGGCAGCCTGTTAAAGAGTCACTGACTTGCTCAAGGACACTTCAGCAGGGTGGACGCTTGCTGAAAGCAGGGACCCGGTTAAGAGACGTGCTGCCCTGCTGCTTCTCAGCAAAAGACAGAGGAGGGAGAAGCTATCAGTGCAGTGTTTGGTGGATGTGTGTCAGTCTCAGAGTGAGGTAACACTTTTGCTCCGGGGCTAAACATCTGTCATGGTAACTCGTCGAATTTCCTCGCAGCTCATAATCAAAAGTGGATGTGTTCCTAGTTGTCTGAAACCATTTGTCTAAAAAGTGATCAAACCTTTGTTGTATAAATAAATGTAATGCCCCGTGGTGTTTTGTTGCTCTGCTGTTACAACTTATTCAGGTTAGTTGGAGGTGTTATTTTGACAATACATATACTAAAGATCAGCCTTACGTAAATTTGTTTTCTTATACGTGTGTTTACTTGCTGCCTAAACCAAAATATGTCAATGTATTGTTAGCCACCCTTTATATATATCCATGTTTCTGCAATATCGGTGGACAATGGCACAATATTTTAGAGCTGGCCCCCCTCTTATCATAAACGCAATAGCTTAAGAATTCCTTGAGGGAATTTCTGCAAATTAGGCACAAATGTCTACTTGGACTCAGAAATGAACTGATTGGATTGGGTGGTCAAAGGTCACTGTGACCTCTTCCGTGTCATTATTGTGGACTCAATATCTCTCAAGAACGCCTTGAGAGAATTTTTCCACGTGTGGCGCAAATATCCACTAAAGCCTCAGGAATGGACTGATTAAAATTTGGTGGTCAAAGGTCACTGTGCCCTCACAAAACATGTTTTGGGCCATAAATTCATGTGGTAATTATGACAACATTTTACACAAATATCTGTTAGTATGTAATGATGCAGTGATGACATTTTATATCCAGAAGATCAAAGGTCACCTGCACTGTGACACAATAATGTAAATTGTTGGTGCAACTTGACTGGTTCATGGAGGCGTACAACAGCTAAGCAGTAATTCTAATTCATTATTTAATTTGAGTCTAAAAAATAATAGTTATCTAAGTTTAGATCATTTTACCTTCCAGCCTGGTCAGGTTATTGAGGGAGTTACAGAGGTCCCATTAAAACGGGAACAGTTTATTTTAACTTTTTAATTCACCACAGAAGTGAGCCCAATTTGAGTCAAGAGTCAAAAGAGAGACTTTTCTGTTCATATAGGTTTCATTTCATCCACAGTTCTCTTCTCAACTGTAGCTGAAAATATATATTTAACAACCAAAATCTTTTCAGATGGAGGCTCCTGAAGTGAAATCTTATCAAAAAGGTGTCTGTGACCTAATCTGTATCAATTTAGGGGTCCTTGACACAAAGACATTCGTGAGCCGCTGCCCTAGCTCATATTTCTGTATCTTTTTCTCTGTTCCCTCAGTCCCTTTCCCGGGAATAAAGACCTATGTGGACCCTGATACATATGAAGACCCCACGCAGGCAGTCCATGAGTTTACCAAGGAGATTGACCCCTCCAGGATCCGCATCGAGAGGGTGATCGGAGCCGGTATACACAAGCACACACACTCACACATACACTAATACACACACTAGCTGACAATTATGCACTCATCCACTTGTTTCTCACAGATGGGTACCCTTTTGCTATGTGGGCGGAAGAGGATTATTTCAAGAATAACAATAGCTTTAAATGTGCCATAGGAGACGATCTATTTTCACTCCTCACATATAATTGCCGTGAACCTCGTCTCTTCCTTTGTACACACTAAAGATGACGCCTTTTTCCATTTCTCAGTGTCTCACTGTCATTTTCTCTACACAGACTATTGGAATATTAACGCTTAACAGGTTTAGAGAACAAAAGAAAGTATAATAATAGATTCAAGGCTTTTTTTAGAGGGTGAAAGAGAGAATCTCATGGAGTTGAACCAATCAGAGGGAGGCAATAATGCAGGAGTTTATATGGGAACTGCAACAGTGCCCCCAGGTGGCAGATCAAGCAGCCTGCTGATGGTGTGTGATGCTGATAGACTTCTCACTGTGTTTATTTGTGTGTGTGTGTGTGTGTGTGTGTGTGTGTGTGTGTGTGTGTGTGTGTGTGTGTGTGTGTGCTTTAGGGGAGTTTGGTGAGGTGTGCAGCGGCCGCCTGAGAACACCAGGAAAGAAGGAGATTGCCGTGGCGATAAAGACTCTGAAAGGTGGCTATGTGGAGCGTCAGAGGCGGGACTTCCTGCGCGAGGCATCAATCATGGGCCAGTTTGACCATCCTAACATTATCAGGCTGGAGGGCGTGGTCACCAAAAGTAAGTTGGATTACAGAAGGTGTTGTTTTAACTAAATCTGGAGATCAGATTACATCCTTGTTCCAATACATTTCCTGTGGAACTAATGTATGAACAGTCACTGCTAATGTCCTGTAGTTCACTGATACCAGTGATGAAGCCAAGCAATTTTTAACCCTTTGAAACATGAGCAAATTGACTTGATTTTATTCAAATCATGGGATGAAGGCAATGAGCAACTAAGAAAAATTTGTATAACTAATAATTAATAATTGGCCAAAACAGTCAAGTAAAAAACAAAAATAAACAAGAAAATTACCTTAAGAAAGTGCTAAAATTGAAAAGAAAATTATCTTACATCGCAAAAATGTTCATACAATAATAAGACTTATAAATGTAGTCTTCTGGACATTTGAACTTTTTTATGTTTTATAACATGTAAAATCACCCCTTTTATTTTTTTTTCAGATAATTTCACCTTTTACCTTTTTTCAATTTGCAGAGTATTTCTTGCCAAGTACTCATGATGTTTTCCCCCATTTTTACAAAAGAAATTGAACCAATTTTTTCCAGTTTTAGAGGTTTAAATGCATGGGAAAGACTTCTGAACACAGCACAGGAAAACTGATGTCAATCCAGGTGTTAAAAGGTTAACTCTCTCTGTGGGTCCATATATAAATGTGGTTATACAAGAAAAAAATATTTATACATGCGGCTCTGGGCCACACAGTTATGTTAAGTCGCAAAGTGGTTATCAACATAAGAAACAACCACCATCAGTCCCTCTTATTTTCATCTAGTCACAGCCCAATATAACCCTGAATTAGTTTGATGGTGTGCACATAACAACTAGTTGGCTGTTTGAAGCCACTCTGTTTCTTCTTCTTTGGTATATTTTCTCCTTCAGAGGTCCACTTATTCACAGAGACAAAGATAAGAACAATGTGTCATAAAAATTTTCATCTTTCCATCAAAATATACTCCTTGTTTTACTTGAGCGCTTTGCTTTAAAAGCAAAATAAATGTAACATAACAAGAGCATTTGAAATTGCTGTCTCTTTACCCATCACTCTGTTTACCGCAGACCGATAGATAAATTTATGTCTCTGCTTGATCGAATGGTAAATTGCAGTAAACCACTTCTTATGGTTGCATTTTTCAGCATGGAATAACAAATCCTTATGTGTTTTTTTCTTGGTATTTACAAGATTAGTGGGCTGAGTCTGTTTTCACACATAGTTTCGTTCTGTGTTCTCACCTGAGTAGCTTTATCCCCTATGTATGTGAGATGAGAGCATGCATGTTTGTATTGTCTGTATGCATGATCAAGTTCTAATGTCCCGTTTTCTGCAGGAATATGCTTTATCTACAAAAGATAAGTGAGAGTGTGTGTGTGTGTGTGTGTGTGTGTGTGTATGGACTTGTTAATGAGCTCTGTTTTACAGGGCTCACCCAGCGCAACATATGGTTGTTTTTACAGGGGTTGTATAAACTGAGACATCGCTGTGAATATAAATGTGTCCCCTGAAGAGTTTTAACCCCCCTCCCTGAACATAGATAGAGGACACTCCTCAGCTTTGACCCTGCTGACAGAGATTCAGCTGATAAGGGTCTTTAAAGGCCGATACTGCCATTATTGCATCAAAGCTGCTGATTGCTGATGTTTTGCACCGATTTAACTGTAGTTTTTATGGTCCACCATCTCTGAAGCTATTGAGTGAAAAATTCCTCCCACACAACACTGAGATGATTTCTCTGGTAAGACATCTGATGATAAAAGAACAAAAAATATTTTGAGTCGCTGTGGACCGAGAGGGACTGTTCATCACATCAGAGGTCAACAGCACTGAAAAGACGTTCAAAGGTCTGTTATTTCTGAATAACAGCTTTTTCACAGCTGTTGATATGATTCTTCATTCAGTATATTGCATCTGGCCTTTCTGTAGCTTTATTCATATGTTGTTGTAGTTGTTTATTACTTTTTGATGAATTTTATTTTAAAAAAATTACAAACCTTTGAACCCCCCTTTTTATGTAGTGTGATACTTATGAGTATAGTGTGACTTGAGATTAACATGGTAATACTCCAGTGTGTAGGACTAAGGGTCATTTATTGCCAGAAAAGGAATATGATGTTAAAAACTATGTTTTCATTCATTTTTCATCCACACCTAAAAATTAATTCACACCTTCATTTTGTTTTTGTTACCTTAGAATGAGCCAATTATATCTACATACAGAGTGGGTCCTCTCCACCAACACTAACCCAGAACGGATTAACCAAACATAAGCCTTAAATAGGACCATTTGCGTTTTGCGTCGGCCACCTTAGCTCTCCTACATGCTTTGCACAAGGGAGAAGTTTAAGCTCTGCAGCCATACTGCTAGATGCCACTAAATTCTACACACTGGACTTTTAAATTACTGACATCATATTAATGACTATCAAAATTAAAAGTTCTAGAAAATACAACAACACCAGTGGCGGACCTAGCACATTCAGCAAGCTTACCCTGGGGCCCTAGACCCCAACCCTCACCTTAAAAAATTGTCATTATGATTACTATCTTTTATTTTTTTGTATTAATTACAAAGAAGAACTAATGAGAAATCATCCCCAATAAAACAGCTTAGCTGACAAACAATGACCATAAAAAACAAACAAGAGAATACAGTATGTTTAAATTTCCTTCTTTTTTTCTTTTCATTACTTTTATTTATTTTTTATATTGACCTCCAATAGTTTTGAGCTTTGTTTTTGTCCTTTATGTTCGTTTTTTTTATGTTAAAAAGGGGGAATGGGGGAATTTTAAGGACCCACAGACCTTCATCATTTGGTGCTGAGTGCTACTGTATTGTTACTGCGGAAGAATCTTATATTGTTACAATAGTAATTCAATAATAAGCAGTTTAACAGCTTCTTGGTCTATATTCATAAAAGAGGGAGTGAGTCAGCATTTATTAGAGAGGAAGTGATCAGAGCAAACTGTTTTCCTTGACTGCCCATCCAATAGTGCACACACACACACATAATACACACCAAATCACACTATCAAAAGCCATTTGTGCTTGGCAGTGGGGCATTATACGCGCAGAGAGACATTAATTCTGAGTATCCCTCTTCTGTCTGCCTGCCTGTCTGTCTGTCACTCACTCACTTTCTTCATCTTCCACATCTGTTGTTGTTCTTCAGAGACTAATTATGGAGAGTATTGTGCTGTGACTGACTGCTATACCTGCTCTGAAATAACAGGTGACACATTTGACTCCGGTAAACAGGTGTGTTTGTTTTTGTTCAAGGCGCCGCACTGCATAAATGTATATTGTCTCCAGGCCTTGCTAATTAGCTCAGGAAAGCCAAGCTTGATCAGATAATGTCTATCACTGCCGGATTGCTGTTGGGGAAGAGTTTCCACAAATTTATAGGTATGATAATACAATTATTAAAAAGGAACATCATGTGCCTATTTGGTCTGAAGTAAGTCCACTCATCCATCCATCCGTACACCCACCGTGCCTTGTTGTCTCTGGTGACAGAGATGTGGGGCTGGGATCAACATTCCCTCGCTGATGATTCATTCGATTCGGTTTTGTTGTTTTTATATGTCAAACTAATTCAAGCTGTTGACACAGTCAGTATTTCTCAGTTACTAGTTCAGTTTTGCTCTGTAGCCGCAAGGGATAAAAACTCAACATTTGAAAGTGCAATATAAAATGTTCAAAATTTAAAAAGAAAAAATTGATATTTCATGCATTCAACATTTATGAAAGTGCACAACGTATAACATTTGTACTTTCACTAGGAGCTATTTTTTCACCTGCACCTTTTTCAACATTTATTGTGAACCTCAAGGTGCAGTCCATGGCCATGACTGTTGCTTGCACCATCTGTTTTATTATTATTATGTTACTTTTTGGACAGTCCCAGCTGCTTCCCATCGAACATTTTCAAAAGTAGCTTTGAGAATCCGGTACGCATTTACCAAACCAGCTACTCAAATCTCATCCTTAAAGCCTCCCTCTTGTAAAAATACAACATACTGTTTTATTGAAGCATAAATCTGACTTTGTGTGGTTTGTTTTTCAAGTGCAGGCTCAGTGATCTTATTGCTGCCTGCAGTGTCACCTGCTGTCTCCTGTCTCTCTAATGAGATGTCCCTTAATGCTATCAGTCCCAGTAGAGGGGTCCTGTCCACTATTACAGTAAAGTGAGGGTTGTAAATGAACCGACTGGTCTATCTTTTTAGCAATCAATATATCAATAACCCTGGTGCCGAGAAGCAAAATGAACTATCATGTTTGCTTGTAACCTCCCCTTGTTGCTTATTATGGCGATCAAATTGATATGTGAGCGTTTTTGTGAGGTAAAATGATGTTAGGTACTGCCTCTCAATCCTATGAATTTGAAAACATTAGTCGCTGTTGTGTTCACCAAAAACCTCACACATTAAGCTAGGTATTTGTGTTACTGTAATGAGTTGACATATTTTACCTCTAAGAGAATTCTGATAAAACGCAATTTGTAACTTTTTTACGCCTCAATGCCTGTGACAGCAGCGGCTGGAGGTTTTATAAATTATTTCCAGGTTGTCTGTTCACACATTAATCTCATTATCATGAACACTTTGATGAAATTACCTCAGATTTGGCACAAACATCTAGTTGGACTCAAGAATGAAATTGTTAAATATTTGTGGTCATGTGTCACTGTGACCTCATAAAATACATCTTTAGCCATAGCTCAAGAAGTAATACACTAATTGTGATGACATTTTGCACAAATGTCTAATAGGATAAAATGGGGAAGTGATGATATTATATGTCCAAAAGGTCAAAAGTCAGATTCACTTTGACATCATAATGTTCAGCCAAAACATTTTTCTGTCCATTATTCAATGGCATAACTCAGGAACAGAAGGGGAGACATTTGGTCAGATACTGAATTGATGACACTAATCTTGGGTGTCTTGGGTGGTTGTATACATCTGTGCTGCGATGTTGAAGATTTGTGTGAAGCTTCTATGTTTTAGAATATGTGGCCTCTTTGCTGCAATGTCCATTTTTGAGGCATTGTCTGTTGTCATGGTTGCATACTAGTCTGGACAGATATGGAAATAACTGAAACTTAAGAGGAAGACGGAGGCATACAAGTGTGAGGTGGTAATTCAAGTTTTCTAGATTAACCTAAATTCTACATGTACAAACGACCAGCCGCAACACCACTGATGGGTGAAGTGATTAACAATGATCATCACTTTACAATGCAATGTTCCCCGGGGAAACCTTTGGTGTATGTAGACACCCGAAGTCTTGTGTTTCTGGCTCGATGTGTCTGAGCTGTGTGTCGACACAAGGGGAACCTGCACTGTATAAAGCAGGTGGTTTTAATGTTGTCGCTGATCGGCGTATAATCCATCATCAATCTTGAATGCAACTTGTCACATTAAATAAATCTCTAGTTTCAAGCAGTCCTTGTTATTTTGAAAAGAAATGGGGAACACTCATATTTCAAGCTCACAAGAGACTTTGAGAGGCTGATAAAGGAGATAGTATAAAAACAGTTTTTGGCCACCCACTAACACCACTAGTATTGTGGTTGTTATTGCCTGTCCTGTCAGAGCAAATGTCAAAAACAAGAAATGTTTTTAAGGGGCGGCGGTGGTGACAGATGTCATTTAGACTTGTTGTGACATCTCACACTCTGTGTAATATCTCTTTGTGCCTAAAAATTTGGATCGAATGCTTCTGTCTGCTCTATAAAATGACACAACTATTACCCATTGTGCTCCTCTCAAACATAAGCATCCTTTAAAACCCTCACATGTATTGACGGAACACTTCTACAAATCTTTGCAATTATATTATAAGTGTGATACTCGAATCTATCTCTATGTGAGTTTTCCCATGTGAGGAAAAAAGCTGTCTTGAATGTGGAGTGTGATCTCATGGTGTTACTTCACTACAGTAACACTTTTTATTTCTCTTTTCAGCAGTTCAGAATGTTTTACAGCTCACTGGCACACAGGCCTGGACAACTGCCTCCCAGCAGTAAACCAGTCAATCTGTAACCCCGCAGGGATCCTCTGTGGGGAAACAATAACATTTGGAAAGAGAAACTGTGCTTGCACCTTTTTCTAACTAATGTTTCATGACATACATGGACTGAATAGTGAGCAGGTCCCGTTAGGAAGATTGGAAAAGTTTTATGGATGGAGCTTCTTGACTCGATGCATCAATCAACTGATGGTCTGTGTGTTTTCCCCAAACCCCCTCTTTGCTTTTCCCTGCTCAGACTGGCAGCTACACACACATACACACGTACACGGTCATGTTTATATCACATCAGAGGACATTAACATTGATTTACATTCATGTCCTGGGAATTTACTCTAACCCTAACCACTGCATGTCTAACCCTGATCTTACTCTAAATTTACCATAATCTTAACGCAACTCTTCAGACTAAAATTTAATAATTTATATTGTGAGGACTTGTATTTTGGACCCACAAGGAAGATGGGTCCTCACAATGTTTTAATAGATGAATGTCCCCACAACAGCAACATATATAAACACACACACACACACACACACTCAGTCTGATTTTGTCAGGCAGTGTTACGCCCAACGTGTTACCTACATGACTCAGAACATTATCTTGCGCTTCGTTGCAGGATTATTTGGGTGCGCTGTCCCTTGACTAATAGTTTAGTGGCCGTCATTCAATGATTCATCATGCTGACCAGTCTTAGCTTCATGCTATCCAGTGATATCTGAATGCACGAGCAAGTTCAGATACTTACATAAGAGATGATATTAGATGAAAAGACATTCAAAAATTGTGTTGTTTTGCATATGAGGTGCCAAAACTGTGTCAATTTTGTTGACTATAATCCCAGATTCATTCAGCATCAAGGGCATCTAATCTGATTTTATATAGATATGATGAGAATTTCAGTTCATTTGCATGCCATTCCAAAAGTTACATTCAAGAAAATTGATTTTTAACACTACCTTAGAGTATCTTTTTTTTAAAAAAATTCTTAACCTTGATATTTACCTGTTTAAGAACGAAGAGTCATAATTTATGGGTTTTTATCTCACAGTCTTTATCTAGGAAGTAACTCAGGTGTCATGACATTCTTCTGTTATGTTTCTTCTGTCTTGTCTTTCAGCCTCGACTGTAAACTGTCCTTAGCAAAAAATCCATAATAGTAAAAAAAGAAAGGTATATTTGAAGAAATAAGGAGTCTGTGTTGTGTTTGTGTTTGTGTTTGCAGGCAGGCCTGTGATGATTGTGGTGGAGTACATGGAAAATGGATCGCTGGACTCGTTTCTGCGGGTGAGTTTTGAGGTGATCAGAGAACTTAAAAATGATTATCTCTGTTCACTGCCCCAGGTGGTGCTTCTGTGAGAAATAGTAGTATAACAAAAATGCTGATATACATATAGTTTAAAACAAAGATTAAGCCATAACATATACAGTATCTAATGAAGGTCTTTCTCTGTCTGTGCAAACAGCATTACCTTAGTACGTCTTTGTTATTCATTTTAAAGACAAGCATAGTAAAATACTTGTATGAATTGTAAGAAAAACAGACTGTTGAACTTTGTCTCTGTTTTAGCTCTTAAGAGGCTAAAATGGGTGTCTTATCCTGTCAGTTAACTGCCAGCATAATTCTAAACAAGTCGGTTTTTTGCCCAAAATCACCTCACTTACTGTAAATGACTTTACTATAAAATAACGGTAAAGAGCTGGCAGCACAGACTCCAGCAATATACTGAAATTTCACAGTACATATACTGTGAAATGACCTTACAAGCCATTACTGCAAAACAGAAATTGAGTTTATTACTGTATTTCTACAATATACAGTAAAATACTGGCAGCACAAATATCAGCAATATACCGTTATTTTACAGTGTCTATACTGTTTAACATTTTCACAGTCTATTACCGTAAAAATTAAAGGCAGCATATTATGTGTTAACCACAGGGCCAGATGTGAAAATATTCCAGTAGGCTAAAGCTCTATTTACTGCTGCCTCCATCTGCCGATGCTGGCCTCTTTTTGCTTAATTACTAGGTTATAGTGAATGCCGCTCCACAAATGCAGACCATTATATCAACGTTACCAATATAAACCAACAAAAAAGTAGTTTGAGCTATTCAGATCTCCTCCTCACTGATAAAGGACATATTAAAAGCAGCTAGACAGCCTGTTGAGCATCAGTTTGATATCAAACATTCTTAGCCATATGATCAAAATACTGGCAGAACAAAAAATTTAATTACTGTCTATTTTGTAGATGCAAGACCCATTGAAGTCAATTAAGCAGGTCTTGTTGATGTGTAGCATATGTCCTCCTTGGGAAAAACTGTCCAAATGACAGTTTCTGAAGTCCCTTGGGAGTTGATAGCAAAATATTTCTGTCTATTTTTCTAAAAGAAAATTGAATGAGAAACAAAAAGCACTAGCCTAATGTTAGAATTACAAGATAATCTTCAACGATCAAACTTCTGAGCGAGCTCCAACACCCAGTTTCGAAAAAATACTGTGGTGTCCTGTAATTTAAAACAACAGCATACTGTTAAGGGTCTCTGTCCTGTTGCTTTGAGTGGAGCAACCCATAGTGCATTGCTAACTACAGTACCAAACCATTTTACATGAGGACAGTATTTTACTGTTGGAGACTGGCTGTAAATTTACATCTCTGTCACTTATGCATTATTTTTGTGTCAGCGTAATTTATTTCATTTTGTTTTTGCTTTCAATCTTTATCTTTTCTCTCTGGCTGTCTGTTTTTTGGGTTTATTTTTTTTTAATGGCTCCTCATTTCTCTGTTTCCTGCTCTCCCTGTCAGCAACACGACGGTCACTTCACTGTTATCCAGCTGGTTGGCATGCTGCGTGGCATCGCCTCGGGCATGAAATATCTGTCAGACATGGGCTACGTTCACAGAGACCTGGCAGCTCGAAACATCCTGGTCAACAGCAATCTGGTGTGTAAAGTGTCAGACTTTGGCCTGTCCCGAGTCCTGGAGGACGACCCAGAGGCTGCTTACACCACAACGGTACACACCTGACATGAACCTCTGAAACCAAGCTACTGCCACTGATTTATTACAGGTTTTAACAAAGCTAAGAGTTAATCCTGTTCTAGGAGATACATCTTTAAAGTTCAGGCTCAAAACTAATTCATTCATTTTTAATTGATTCATTAATTTTATCAGATTTAGTTAATACTTCACTTAAATGGGAAGCCATCAATCTGAGTGGATGGAAACTTAATTCTAGTCCCATAGCTTTTACTTCACCTTGAAAAGTATGCAGTTCTGTGGAAAAACCTGAAATAATACATCATGGGTAATGAAATGGTTAGATATCAAGATTTTATTATTTCAGTAGTTTGGCACTGGACTTGAAACTATCTGCACAAAAGTGAAATATTGAATTAAGTCCAATTTCTCTGCTGAGTGCTTATCTGAAAAACTTTTGATTGGGGATTTGGTGTTGGAAGGCAGGATTGTTGCTGGGCCCAAAACAACATTTCACAAAAATGCATTCAGTATTTGCATTCAGAGATGAAAATATTATCATCCATCAAAAATAACTACTGCCTGCTGTCCTGCTTTTATTGGCAGCATGTTTTGCATGTTTTAGCTCTACAAATATAAAAGTAATAATAGTGACAGAACTAAACATCTCATGGAATGAACATCTATGCCTCTCACTGTTAGAAGTTGCTTGTATTTGAGGCTTTTGTGTTTATTGAGAGGAAGTGTATTGATCTCAGTTGCTTGAAATATGGCAATCTGTTACTGTATTGTTTTATTCTTGCCTAAAATATCTTTAACAACATTGGCTATAGTTAGAGAATATGTGAACAGGAAGTGGGTGCCATACTGTTTCCTATATTGTAACACTGGAGGCTGAAAATACTGGGATCAAACTGTAAAACTAGAGGCATCCAGTGGCTTAGTGGTTAAAGCAGGCACCCCATGAATAATGGCACTGTCCTTGCCACAGTGGCTGCAGGTTCGAGTCCAGCTCGTGGCCCTTTGCTGCATGTCATCCCCTCTCTCTCCCCCTTTCACACTGTTGATCTGTCCTATCTAATAAAGGGAAAAATGCCAAAAAATAATCTTAAAAAAACAACTGTAAAACTAGACAGAGCATATCAAACATAAACCAAGACCCTGTTACTGTATTGCCTATTCCTCACTTAAAATGTTGTCAGAAACATGTTAAAGAGCTGTGTGTGTAATAGCAGGAGTTTGTGAACAGGAAGCGAGCACCTTAATGTTTCCTGCACAGTGAAAACAGCGGCTAAAAAAATGAGGTTGGCAAAGCTGATTAAATATAAACCAAGATCTTCTTACTGTGTTTCCTTTTTCTCATCTCAAATGTTTTCAGAAAAAAATTAAGCTTACTGTTTAACTGTAATATAATCCAGCAAGCATTGTATCAAAAGGGCGAGCTCACATTAAGTCACCTACCAGCAGGAGCGTTTATTGGCCCAGTGCAGTGCAGTGCATTCTGGTAGTTGTAGGTTTTCTACCTCTTGAGCAAAAGTGAATGTCAGTCCTTTTTCTCTGTTTTCTCTGGTCAAGCAGCACCTGTTTAAAAAGTATTTACATCTTTGTAATGCTTAGACAGCCTAGTTTAATTTTTAAAAAAGATCATCTTTCAATTTATCAAATCTTCTTTTTTAATGTACCGCGTGTTAGATCATCTTACCTTGTTCCAGCAAACCACCCAAAGTAACAATGTATTTTACTAAGCCATTATGTAAATGGGATATCAGAACAATATGGTGATTAAAAAAGAAATCAATATGGTAAATGTGTTATTATTTACTGTACCACAGCAGTAATAGTAAGGATACGAGTTTTTCTCACTTCAGTCATGTTCACTCTGGGTTGACAGATTTCTCCTGGCCTTCCTTTCCTGGCCTTGTGAGAGAACCTCATTAGAAGTGGAGTTTGAAGTCTTGAACTATGAAAGGCACAAGAGTAGAGACCCAGAAAACAGCAACTCAATTTACGGATGTACTGAGAGCTTACAAGACACTCCCTACCAGCTGTGCTGTAGCTGATCCTCTCTGTGTCACTGCTAAACAAAGAACCAACTGTTGTTGTATCTTATCATTTATATTCTCGAAAGCAAGTTCATATTTTCCCCAAATAGAAGTCTTGTCAGTATGACAAGGCATTTCAAATTTGGGACACTTAATTTTCTATTCAAAGATTGGTACCGACCGATGCTAATCTTGAGACATCAGCAAACTGATGCATTGCTCATCTCATACTTGATTTGGCTGCCGAAATGTTGATTTTTCTGCCCTCTCTCCTGAGGCCAGAGAGAGATGGAGTTGCGTTCGATAGCAAAAGCTAAACTTTTGGACTGAAATGACGCCATTCTGTAAATCTGTCTGAGCCCACAGTGACCTCCATTTCCTGGTTTGTATTGAGGTTATTGTGTGAAAGAAATGCTGTGTTTATGGTTCCAGGTTTATCTTTCTGCTCCACAAGACCGTGGTTGAAATCCACATAAGGGATGTGAAGGGTGAGGTGAGGAGAGGTGAGGTGAAGTGAGGTGGATACTGAACTTGATAAACACAGAAGAGGTGATAAAGTTTCAGGATTCAGAACAGGAGTGCTACAGAGCCCGCAAAAAAAAAATCTGCGACCACAGCTACGATAATTTAAGTTTTATATGTGGTGGGAGTCAGTTTTGGAGTGATGCTGTTTATTGTGCAGTGAATAACTGTAATAAATATTTGCTTGTGTGAACAGGGTGGTAAGATCCCCATCCGATGGACTGCTCCTGAGGCCATCTCATACAGGAAGTTCTCCTCAGCAAGCGATGCATGGAGTTATGGCATCGTCATGTGGGAAGTTATGTCATACGGAGAGCGGCCGTATTGGGAGATGTCAAATCAGGATGTGAGTACTGTGGCCATCTCAACAGCTGTTTATGATGCATTTGTGTTACATGGGGAAATATATATAAAATGCTCTTTAGTTACAGAATGATTAAGAATAACAGCAGAAATGACCTGATTTTCTTCTTTTCACTCTCCCTCCTCAATCAAAAAACTCTCAAGTCTCACTGACTTAATCCGAAAAGCTTCTGCCGCTGAGTACAATGTGCTGCATATTCAAGACACTTAAAGTCAGATTTGACAGAAATGGGTCCTGGTACAGAGTAGCTTTTTAAAGATTTCAGAAAAGAAATGGTAGAGCTGCTGCAGTGGAAGAAAATATTAGATTTAGGAATCAGTTTGGTGACTGATGTCTCAATTCATTAATGGGCTTTTGAATTTCTTAGTTTTGATCACTCAAATTAGCTTTGTCTTTAAAGCCAAATTATGCCAAGAGAATAAATAACAACTACTAAAGTCTACTGTATGTGAGATATGGTAAACAAATTTCAGCCAATTAATTAAAATAGATAAGTAGTGGTTAAAGTGATCATGTTTGTGGTATATGACGCAACAGTCATAAAAGCTGAGGTCATTGTGAGTCATGTTTACCTACCTAGGGACTGCACTTGGTAACTCCTCGCTAAATCTGTGTCAAAACATTCTCCCTTTTGGGATTAATATTTTCTGGCCAAGGTCCCTGACAAAAAAAAAAAAAAAAATTAAAAAAATGTATAATGTGTAAAAAAAAAATGTATAGAGTCCAGAGTCCCTTATAATCCTCATTTAGACCAGTGTATGTCTAGACAGAAAGCAAATCAAATTTTCAACTTTACTCATTCACTCTCTCCCTTGATTTTACACACAATTATGCCCAGTCTGAAACTCACCTCACTAATTTCTGTAACAGCAAGAAGTAGGGGGCGCTAAAGGTGCACCCAAAAATGTATGCTTCAATATTTTTACTTCAATCCAAAAACAAATAAGGCAACATTTGCTTTGGCTGATGGGAACATGTTCTCATCCCAAGTCATCACATATTGCCACTTCATCACTGGACTTCTGCGTCTACATATTACGCTCTAGGTATCCTTCTTCGTCTGCTGTTGATGTTCTGGGAAGTCGCTACTGACGCTAGGATGTCAACAAAAGTATGTGATTATGTTTAGGCAACAAAAGCACATGGCAACCAACACCAGGACATCAACAAAAGCACATGCTTAGAATTATGCAGCAAAGGCACTGAAGGTTAGGGTTAGGTAAAAAAAACACATGATTAGGTGAAAAATCCATCACATTCAGACGGGAAGCAAACAGTGGACTACCACATAAAAGTCCAGGGTTTGTTGGACCACTGCCCCTCCTGTCCACCCACCCACCTTGTAGGGACCTTCACGGTCCTTATATCACATCGTTACAGGTAGCCTTTTAACCTGACGCTGTCCAGCGGCATATCGTCCACAACAAGTGCCGTCCGGCTGTATTATCAACTGAGGCTGCCCATCCTCATGTCATGCTGCCACAGCATGTGCCGTCCAGCCATCTGACAGAGAATCATATCACACTTAACATTTCTGCCTGGCTGCTTTCTCAGCTGAAGCCACCTGGCGGTGTATCATACAGCCACAAGAAGTTGCTTTTGCCATCAGAATCTTACGCCAAAATCATTACAAAAGCAGCGCTATTTGACAACTTCCGAATGAGAACAGCCAGCCAGTGGAGGTCTTCACTTGGGTACAGTTTAGTCGCTTCTTGTTCAGTCACCCCAGCAGACAGCGTGATAACAGTGACTGGTAAAAGCTGGGGGATTCATGAGTACTCAGATGTAATTGTTCAATCATATTTACATGACCTCTCTATGTAATCCCTAAAAAAACTCTTTGTATTTTTGGAAATAGTAAGATAGGTTTTTGACACAGCGTCATCAGCTAGTATAGTGAACACGGAAACAGCTGCTGTCGTTTTGCCTTACAACACTTTTCCTTTGAGTGATTTTCTCAGAGGCATCTCTGTGATCTTTCGTCGAGGATGGGAGAGACTTGTTTCCACAAATGCTCACCTCACAAGCCTGGCTCTCTTGCCTCTAACAATACAGCACACCTCAATATTGACTTTTCAATTCAAGTCCTGCTCCACTGAGTATATTCTGAGTTTATTTTCCATTATATCTGTTAAAATTGCTGCCCTTTCACCTGCTCCCTGACTGTTCTGTTTCTGTTCTCACATCAAAAGCCTACCTCTGAGAGAGAGAGGAGGGGAGGAACACAAATGCTGGTGAGATTCACTAAAAGGATGAAAAAGATGAGTGAGAGGGAAAGGGAAAAGAGCAGTGAAGGTCAGGGGTTCAGAGGACTCCGGTCTGATGGAGGGGGAGTTTAAAGCTGTGGATTCAGTGTGGCTGAGCAACCCGCTGATCCCTGGGCTGTGGTCAGGGATTGGAGGGGCCACGGAGGAAGCAGATCCATCCCTCTCTCCGCTGAGTGTGAAAGCTCCACCGTAATCCCTTCAACCCCTTACACTCAGATTCATACACATCTATACACAGACATCCACACACACACACATTCACTATGGTCCCAGGGTTTGGGCAGGATTTGTGCTGTTTGGGAATTGCTTAGAAGTGCTTTCCAAGGCAAAAGGCCAGCCAAGCCGCAAAAGCAGCCAAACACTATCTCATCCTGGTCAGCCACTTACCACTGCTCCCCACAAAGATACATGGATCTCTACTTTCCCGTAGACTCTCAGATATGATATGGAGATCTGCTGTGTGGAGGCTGCAGTAACATACGCTATCAGCTCAGATAAAAAATAAAGGGATGTACGCTTGCGTGCCATACATGTTAAAATTGATTCATAGTACATATGAGGTTTGGGCTCAGCCATTAAAGTTCAAACTTATTTGTAAATTCAAAGTGATGGTTATGGAAACTGACAGACACTCACAAGCGTTACACATGATGACGCTTGCCATTTTGACCAAAAGATCAAGCAGGTAATTTGTCTCTTAACTGCAGACTTATATTTGGACAGGCAGAGTTACTATTATTGTATCTAAGTGCTTCTTTAATTATTATTTTTTTCACAATAATGATGTATCAAATGACAGCATGTCATGTTTTAGACTCTTTTAACATTATTCGTCAGTGACAATGTGACATCAATGTGTGAAAGGAGATGGAAAATCATGCGAAAATGTGATCTCTTTCACAGAAATAGTCTGTTAAATACAGGAATATGTTGTACATTTTAATTGTGTAAAACACTGTTGTCAAGGTTAACCTTTACAATACTCTAATTGAGCAGCATTGTTAGGTCTCCAGGGCTATTTATAAATGTTTTATAAATAGCCCTGGATCTAAATACATAAGCTATATATTTATATTTAAAAAAGTAAGAACAGGCCTAATAACGAAAAAAAAGCTGCTCTAATATTTTTTTATTCTGTTTTTTCTTTTACTTAAATGAATGTACTTAGTTACATTCCATCACTGTTAACATAAACTGATGCATGTAACTATTTTTCATCTCTAATCATTTTTTTATGATAGCTGTTGTAAAGTTTTCTGTGCTCAATACTTATTACTAACAACTACTCATTTTACTAATATTTGGAAAGAAAGAAACAAGTTTTTAAGGGTTGTAATGATACTAATAATATTAACATTATTTATATAGCAACTTTAAAAAAAGAGCTTACAATGAATTCTGACAAACAAGGCAAAGTAGAATCAAGATGGGTTTCTAAAACTGTAACAGGCAGACAATAAAGCCGAACTAAGGCCTGCCAAGTTTAAGGTAGAATTTAAGGTAGAAAGAGGATAATGAGAAATAGAGATAGAAACAATTAAACAAAAATAACAGTAACGATCCTATACCAATAGTAATAAATGCAATCCAAAGAATTTAAGTAGTAGACACAGAAATAATAGTAATAATAATAGAAATAAAAACAATCAAGACAAAGAATAAAAGAATGAATTAAAAATAATTTAAAAGACATATTAAAATAGATTAATTAAAATCACGACAACATCATATAAAAGCAAGTCCATAAAAATGAGTTTTAAGAAGTTATTTTAAATAAGTCACTGATTCTGCGTGTAAATAAGATCTCAGAGTGTATAAGAAAAGCATCAAAGTAAAGCTTATGTATCAAAAAATAAATAAATAGAAATCCTTGGTGATGTATGTAATTCAGTGGGTTTATTGTGTTTTTCTTGTGAGCTGCTGCCTGCAAGATCACAGGAAATAAAACTTAATTTGAAGCCTCTAGATTAAACCTTCCAACCAAGTAGATTTTTTAAAATTAAATTCTAATGCAGACACCATTTTTCTTATTTAGACTTCATCCTTCATCACATCTGACTGTCTCTCCAGGTGATTCTGTCAATCGAAGAGGGCTACAGGCTGCCTGCACCCATGGGCTGTCCCGTGGCCCTGCACCAACTGATGCTGCACTGCTGGCAGAAGGAGAGGAGTCATCGGCCCAAATTCACCGATGTTGTTACCTTCTTGGATAAACTGATCCGTAACCCCAGCAGCCTGCTGCCGCTGGTAGAAGACATTCAGAGGTACGGTACTGAATACGCCGCATACCAATGCAAACATTTTTACCAGGTATAAATGTGTGATTTAGTGGCTCTTACAAGCAAAACCAAGTTTGACAGTTTAACCAAAGTTAACAGGCAATGATTAACATGATTGAATGCTGCGTTAGAGACTCCACCGCTCTGATTGGTTATTTTTGTTCACTTGTGAAAAGGCCATTAGAAGCACTACAGTGCAACACAGATCATATGTCTCATTTAGTGTAAATACAGTGGCAGTTTCAGCAAATATGAAAAAAGTTATTTTTTTAACTTTTAAAAGTTACAGTTTTAAGTGTAAATTCAGTTCAGTCAGTTAATTTGCACAGATGACTGTCAACTATATTTTTCAAACATCTCTGGACTCAGAGTTCAGAACTTGAGTTATTTGAGTTACAGTTAACAATGAGCAGTCATAGGGTATCTCTCCTAGATCAGATTAAGTTTAGAAAATGCTCTCTCTTGCCCCCTAAAGTAGGACCAAGTTTGTTTTGCCCCTCAAACTTTAAGCCAGTTAGATCAGATGTTCACCTCTGAGATGCTTTAGAAACCTACATAACCTGGGGTTTTGGTTTTGTTTTGCTTTCTATTTCAGTCTACCAGAGTCTCCGGGGGAGGAAATGGACTACCCAATGTTCATCTCCATTGGTGACTGGCTGGACTCCATTAAGATGAGTCAGTACAAGAGCAATTTCATGGCAGCTGGCTACAACACATTGGATTCTGTGGCGAGGATGAGTATTGAGTGAGTAGCAGAGCCAAAACATACCCATTATTAGATGGCATGAAACCAAATGGGACCTACCTTTGTAGCAGCAGCGGTGATTTAAAGGGACAATTCACCAGTTTTACTCATAAGGTTCAATTTACTTCTTGCAAAGATTCAGACTGTGAATGTCTCCCGTAGCTCTGAGAAAGAGCTTTCAAAATGTGAGAGTAAAACTCTGAAGATGTCTTACAAGCTCCCCAACACTATGTTCGTGTAATGCTAAATTGCAAGAAAATACCCTTAATTAATTGGATGATTCATTTATTTCATAGTGTTCCCATCACTTGAGGAGTTTATATTTTCTTAAATACAAATGAGGTGTTTTATAATGCACACCGGATGGACAGCTGTTTATAGACATGAAATCATTTGAGGAGAAGATTACATTTCTGCACAATGTCAGCACCGAGCTAATTAAAAACACATTTCAGTCATGGTTCAGTATCAAATTCACAATGTGGAATAACAAGTCTTTATACTGAACCACAGGGTGAGGGAACCAGTCAAAAAAGGAGATTCACATCTTAACACTGGAGACAATTGCGCTACAACATCAATAATTGATAAAAAAAAAAACGTGTTTGCTCCCCTTTTTAGTGGTTGATACAGCTCTGTGTTTGTGGTGAAATTATGTTGTGTTTCACATTGTGACTGAAATGTGTCTAAAATAACTCAGTGTGCACGTCTTTGCATACATATGATGTTTTACAAAGATAGAAAAATGAGTATTGTACTTGAGTGTGATCATTTCGTAAGTACTCACTCAGCCCTTATATAACCGAGGACAGTTAATGAAGCTTATAGCACATTTGTGATCAATACATCACTGCCTTTTACTAGGCAGTATAAACATTGTCTACACGGCTCAGGCCGAGGCCACAGTCAAATGGGAATTTCTGAAAACGTGATTTTTCCTTCCTTTGTTGTAACAAAAAAAAAAACATCCGGACAAGCAGTTCTAAAGAAATCTTTCTCCAAATGAATATGCATAACATCACAGAAGTGCTGTCAAGAGCATAGAAAAACCAGCAGGCACATTTTAACCCTTACCCTGAAGCAAAGAGGACAAAGAAGAAGTTGGCCAATTAGAAGCATTAAAAACGGTGTTGCTGGAAGGCTACCTGGAGCAATGACCTCTGTAGTGCATTCTGATGACTCTGTTCTTCAATATAGTAAAGAAGTACCTGTACATTTATGTGTAGATATCTAAAAAAAAAAACATCCTGTTAGCAAGGTTAGAACTGTCACTATTTTGGCCACATCTGCCATTAAATGTTGCCTTATTTGTGATGCCTCATAAAGGATATAATGGCACACACTCTGACATTAAGAGCCAAAAACTGTTGTTTTCAGTGACCTCACACCATAAATAAGGGACGAAGTCCATTGGTTGGTGAACTCCCTTGTTGAGGCCTTGAGTTCGGCACTTTGGCCGTCGCCATCTTGGTTTTTTGTTGCCAGAAAGGACCACATTTGGTCGAGAGGCTAGAGCTGTGGAGGAGTGAGGGGTTGATCTGATCTGATCTGATCTGAGTAGCAGAGGACAGCGGACAGCCTGTCACTCAAAGTGGACCACCCTTATGAGTAACTTTAACTCTTAACAAAATATAAATGGGTGAGTTATAGAAGAAATTCACCTCCTGTACAGTTGTAATGAACCTGGCCATAGAGACCTAAACCGTTTTTTTGGTTTTTTTTAACCAGACTGTAAACATGTTTATTTCAGCTGTAAAGTTGACCATTTGAACATGGAGATTCATGGAGATTGACTGGCTTCTGGAGCCATCCTAAAGTGGCCATCAAAAGAACTGCATTGTCGGCCTTATTTTTCAGCCCCAGAGGTCGCTGCTTGCCGATAACGCAGTTTGCATCTGGATAAATCCTCAAATATACAGATGAGCGTGGAAACTAGGCCTCAAAGGGCCTCCCTGAAAAAACCTTAGGCAACGATTGAAGTCAGTGAAAAGTCCTCACATGCAAGACTTAAAGCGTCTTCGTATGTGTGTGTGTTTGTTTCTGTGTTTTCCCTCTCGGCCTAGAGATGTGAGGCGTATAGGGGTGGAGCTGATCGGCCACCAGAGGCGGATCACCAGCAGCGTACAGACCCTCCGCCTTCAGCTACTGCACGAACAAGAGAAGGGTTTCCATGTATGAGGACGACGTTTGACACAACTTGGGACGGACAGATAGATGGACCAGATGGAAGTGAAGTCTAGACCGTTGGACAGACAGTCTATACAGCCTGTGCCTGAGTCTTAACCCCTCATACAGGAGGTCATTGGACAGACTACCACAGCAGACTGCCCCTTGGTCTCCCTCACATCCAGTAGTAACAGACTATTTCCTACTATACACCCCTTACCCAGAATACCTGGCTCTGCCAGATAGACTTTAAAGACTGGCCCAGGCCCTCACTTAGGGGAATGTAATGCCTTGTTGCAGCAGCAGTACTTTGTGTGTGGAGCAACAATATCTAGAGATGTAGATTTGCAAACATAATCTACTCAATCTTTTGACTACTCTTCTTTTTTTTGTTCTTTTCTTCGCTCTGAGTTATGTGCTCATGTAGCTGCTATCGGATGTGCAATCGAAAAGTATCTGAAAAAAAAGTATCTTCAATATTTTTATTTTGGAGTTCGATAATTTATCATGAAGGTTTTATTTGCATCGCTTTAGTTTACCCTCTCTCCAGAGAATCTGGTACGCTAATACTTGAAGAAAGAAGCAAGTTATGGAGATTTCTTGAATGTTTAAAAGTGTATAGACAATTAATCGATAATTATTATCATAACCTAATATCTATATATGTGCAGTCCTGTATGTGAAAGCCCTAGTAAATCTGGATCTTATTTAAGATGTTTTATTTATTTCAGATTTTTATCCAAATCAGCAATACAGTATTATGCAGTCACCTCAGTATCTCAGAAAAGGGAGATTAAGAATTGTGCCATGGGAGGACTCTCAACCCACGACATCCACCTGTTGTTATCGTCACACGCTAAGCTCACAGAACTGGATCCGTTGCCTTCAGTTGAACAACCATACAAGTCTAATCTAGCAGTTTTTAGCAACCGGTGTACTCACAAGTTGTGCAGTAAACCTGATTTATTTTGGATTGCGAATGTTATGCATTGCCTGAAAGTACACAATCTCCACCGTCTTAACATATGAATGTTCACAGACTTTAGATATAGATAGGAGATGTTTGAAATTGTCTGGAAACTTAACATGGGCTTATATGGTTCTTCAGAATAAGCTGAAATTCATATACATTTTTATTTCTTTTTGCCTGCACGCACACATTTAGACAGCGCACTTCTGGGGCAAAGTTGATCCAAGATGTCAGAACAGAATAATCAAAATTACTGGATATCTGTAGATGACTCTACCCCGGTCTGTTCATACATTATGGTCATCTTAAGGTTGTGGCAGTTTGAGAAACCAGTGTACATAGACGTAGTCTGTAATGAAAACTGTTGGATCTGCAGTAGATGATGTCAGATTATGCCATTAAAATCAACATTTTTCTTCATGTGCTAAGTTGGTAAGTGGTGAATAGGCAGTGCTGCAGAGTATAACTAGTTAGCTGAGGTGGAGGCAGCAAAAGTAGCTAAAACCAGGTGGAGAAAAGGCAGTAGTCAGTAGGTTGGTGTGATCAGACAGAGCTGTCCCGCAGAGACAGTGAGGGACTCTAAGGACAGCTGAGAGAGAACGAACATAAACAGCAGCATCATAACTCATTATGTGTCATTCTAACATTAACAGTAACAAACACACACACACACACTAACACACACACGCAGAATGCCTTACAGTCCGTTAACCATGCAAGACAGAAACACTTTAAAGTGGTTCATAAGTTTCAATGCAGTCACAGGACCTAGCCATTAGTTTGAGTTGTACTCCATAATTCAAGAGAGCGCTGCCCCCCCTACAGCTGCGCTTTTTCTAACAAACTGGGGCTCCATGATAAATGTCAAAGGCAAACCGAGATCTTTGCTTTCAGTCACAGCGTAGTTATGCATCCAGGAGTAAAAAACAAGATGCACATCCAGACACACGCATACATATTTGCACACATACGCTCCCAGTCACAACCCCCTCTACAGAAAAAAGGAGAATATCAGATGCTGTTTGTTTAGCATGTTCTACTGCTGAGCAATGTTAGAACGTTCTTTTGTACAAAGTACAAGTATACTTATAATTCTTGTATTTTATTTTTCTATAATTTCCAAAGAGATGTTGTAGATCTTGCACACTGTAAGAGGCAGTTACAGCGAATATTTATTTGCAAATAAAGATGAACAGTTCTGGTGGTTGACTACTCATTTAATTTGGTTGCCATATTTCAAAATATTACGTTTAATATTACTTACAAAAAAAGCAACATCTATAAACAAATTTACAAACATACGTAACACACATACTAAAACAAAACATTAAAAAAAAGAATAAAAAACAACAAAAAGCCAGACTAGACACAGACAAATAAAGTATTTCATTTTAATCGCAAAAAAAGTGAACAAAGTTAAGAACATACAAAAACAAAACATAAAAAAAAATTTAAAAAAATAAAAGCCAGTCTAGAAGGAGATAAATATGGTTATTAATTTCCATCCAAAAAAGTAATAAATGCAAACAATTTTACAAACATACATAACACACCTACAAAACCAATCATAAAAAATAAAATAAAAAAATTAACAACAAAAAGCCAGACTAGACAGATTTAAAATGTTTCAGCCTATTACATGAACAAAAAGGACAACATGTGTTTAATATAAGTTTAGTTAAAAACAGCCTTAATTCAAAGGAAAAAAAGATGTCCTTTATCTTTCAGGTTGTGTGTTTTAAATGCTTAATATAGGAGAAATCTCACCAACATGTGTCACCTCACTGAAAAAACCTCAAACCTCAGCTTTAGTCTTGTCTCTTAAAATAAAATAATTTAAATTATATTTAAATAATATAATTTAAAATAATTTAATGTTTATTCCTGTTGTTTTTTGTTCTTGTTTGTTTTTTTGTTAGTAAGTGATAATGTCACACTCTTTCACCCTCTTCAACCTGGCATACCTGGTAATTACATAAAGTCAGACACATGTCTGATAACCATAAGATGGAGCTGTTGGACCAGTCACCGCAGCTCCAGATCTGCCTGAGAGAAGCTCAAATTGAATTCCTAAAATCACAATGAAAATATTATATTAGATGTATGATTTTCAGATGGGATCCATCATATTTTTCCTGCTGAGAGTTTCCCTTCTTGTAAACAAGTATTTCCTCAGTATGCTTACATATACCATAATATCTTTGTATACATGTGATTTAGAGTGCCCACATTTTACAATATTTACAACCTTGTAGCCCTCTTTACGGTTACATTTATGTTTCTGTGTTTGTTATTTCTTATTCATTGTAGATTTACGTGAACATTTGTCACAGTTTGCTTGAATTAGTGTAAACACAGATGGACTAATGCAACAGATAGTGGGTCCAATTAATTAATAATGTAAGGTTAGGTAAGGCAAGGTAAAGTGTTAGAAGAGTAAATCAAATGCATCAGGACAGGGCACCTAGAAAGCTCCGTACTCCATGATCAGGTCACCGGGTGGTTCGCAGAGCTTAATTCGCTTTAATAGGATTACCTGTCACAAGCTGGGATGCCCAGCCGGCATCCCAGCTTGTGACACTCTTTACAGCAAGTTCTGGGAACACGCCATCCACGGCTATGTTTATCATTATAGTTGCTTTGGTGAGAAATTGCTAATTTAATGTATTTACTTTGCAGTAGTCAGACTATCTATGGGGTGATGTGTTAGACTTTAAATGGTGTGGCTTTAATCGAGTGTAATGGGGCTGCTGGATAAACTGTCAGGCTGGCTTGGCCTCAGGAAGAAAGAGGTCAACGTTTTGTGTTTGGGTCTGGACAACAGCGGCAAAACTACCATCATCAACCAACTGAAACCATCAAATGTAAGTATAATGAAGTGGCCCTTACTTTGAGAATTAGAAAAAATTGAGAGGCCTATGTTTATTGTATAGTCTACTATGTGGGCACACACACTTATTAAGATACTCATATCATGATCATTTGGGATAAATATTGGCCTGTCAAAATCACTTTATTTCACTGCAATCATTCACTGATTGCTTGTTTTCAGCATTCGAATCATTTAGGCCCATTGTCAGAGGAGTGGAAACATGTTAGTCAGGTAAAGACCACATAATACTTTACTTATACCATTTCCTTGTTGACATACTTTTACCGTTACTTGTCTGTTTCTGTGTGTTTGTGTGCATGTCTCCGCCTGTTTGTGTGTGTGGGTGAATGCAGACACAGGCACAAGAAATAGTCCCAACAATTGGCTTCAACATTGAAAAGTTCAAGAGTTCAAGGTAGAATTTTATAGACATTTATAATGTGTATTTATTTGTTTTTTAATGCATTATTAGGTATCATTCTAAGCTGTGCGCTCTTTCTCTCTCTCTGTCTCTTTCTACATGCAGCCTGTCTTTTACAGTCTTTGATATGTCTGGGCAGAGCAGATATAGAAACCTATGGGAGCATTACTACAAGTATGACACACACAACATGCTCATCAGATATTTGTTGCAGCAGCATGACTGTGTGTCAGTTATAACCTCCTCTCTTCTCGTCCTCAGAGAGAGCCATGCCATCATATTTGTCATTGACAGCGGTGATAAACTGAGAATGGTTGTTGCCAAAGAGGAACTAGACACTCTACTCAATCACGAAGGTACGAAAAATATCTTCAATACTGCTTTACATATTTTGTAGAAAGATACAGTACAGGTACTATTTTTCCTGTAGAAAGTTTGATTTCCAAATACTGTAGGAATCATGCTTAGGCCTTTTATGAAATATGTTATTAGGCATGGTTCAGGGTTTATATTGTGAAATCTGTGAAATAACAAATGAAAGTTTTTTAATAAACATCATCAACATGATGACAATAAAATCTCACCAAAAAAGGAAGAAAATAAAATTGGAGTAAAAGTAACGGATTGCTTAAGTTTATTTCACTGGGCAGCATCCCTTAAAACAAAGCTATTGAGAAGATAAGATAAAACTTTATTTAACCTGAGGGAAATGACTTTGCAGCATTTGCAAACCAAAGAAGGAAAGGTGCAGACACAAAGAGCACAAATGTAAAATAAATAAATAGATAAAACATTGAGGTGACTGGTTTTACTCCTCCATCATGACATGTAGTCTAATATGATATGACTTTCAATTCCCAATGTATTATTTTAAATAAAATTGACACTTTTAAAGATATAGATAGATAGTTAGAGGTCTACACAAACTCTTTGCTAAAATTTGTTATTGGATAAACAAAACAGAATTAAAATGATTCTCTTTCTATCTTCCTCTGGCACATGATTCAGTCTTTGTGTCTGTCCCGTTTTTCAGATATCCGCAGCAAAAAGATCCCAGTATTGTTCTTCGCTAACAAGATGGATCTGCGGGACGCCATGTCTTCTGTCAGGGTCTCACAGATGTTGTGTTTGGAGAAGATCAAAGACAAACCCTGGCACATCTGGTAAATTATCTGCCTTTTTTTTTAACCCAGGCATGCTGCACACTGTAACACCGACCAAAATTTAGTTAATTATTCATCTGATTCTCACTTGTAGTGCTCGGGTCACACGCACAGTCCTATAAGGAAGCTGTGAAGTTCATGTGGGGGTCACCACTTTATGGTCAAATATTCACCCTCATGATGGGTGTGTAAGCAAAGGCCACCTCCACAGATATTTTTGAGTAGTTTACAACAGGAATCCTGCCACTGTTTGGCACTCCAAGTGCACTTGGATTAAAAAGGTTCTGTCCTTTTCCCATCTGCAACATTTTGTGCTTCCAGAGTTACAGCTTAAAGTCTTAAACTGATACTATAAAGTGAAGAGGCGTGTTTACCCACTACCACTTTCCAGAGCTTGTTTCCAATATCCGCTTATTTGTCCTTTTCCGTAGCTCAGGTTAAACATTGTTAGGAGGCACAGTTATTGGAAAGCCTGGTTATTTTACATACATGTGTTTACCACCTTGTTTACTCATTAGACAGATGGAAGGCAGGTGGATTAAGAGCTAGACAGCTTTTAACATCCAGGATCCAAGAAAAGTCACGAGAAAGTGAATGTGTGCCATGAGGAGATTAACTTCTCGACATCTCCTTGTTTTTGTCAGTGCCAGCAACGCTATCAAGGGAGAGGGTCTCCAGGAGGGGTTGGACTGGCTACAAGGTAATGTGTCTGTTCAGTAATTTTTTTATTAAAACCCTCATACTCTGCCAAAAAAACAGAAAAGTTACTATGTGCTCAGAATTTTAATGTCAATGTAAAAGTGCTGTCTGAATTAAGACTTGTGTTGTTTTTTTTTATACCCATAGAACAAATTGCACAGTGAGTATTATCATGCCTTGTCGTGTCAACATGTAAAGTGACTGTGGTGGTAGATTGTGTCTCAGCATCTCTCTGGATGTGTAGGACAAATGAGCATTACCAAAAACAGGAGGTATTTGTGACTGTAATTAACACTAAAGAGAAAAATCTTGTAATATTAATCCTTAGAAACCTGGACTGAAATCACTTTTCTTGTGGTGCATCAAGACGTCTTATTATTATTATCTTAGTATTTAAACCTTTGTTTGGTTTCTTTTGAAAACATTTCAAAGAAGGAAAATAGTAACAATGTCACCCAAAATGCAGGAATTCATAGATTTAGAGAAAACTGTATTTATTATTATCATAACTATTTATTTATATATTCGTATTTAAGTATTTACAGAATCACTTTGAGATCTTCAGGTCTTTTTTTTTTATTTTCTGACTTTTTTGTAGTTGTTTTTTGCTCATTTTCAAGTAATTTACTTTTCTTTACTAATTTCTTGCCAATTTCTGGGTAATTTCTAGAGTCTGCTCAATGCCTTCTTCCCATGTTTTTTTTTTTAAATAGAAATTAAGACAATTTGCTTAGGTTTCCGAGGTTAAAATTACTCATCTTCCCCTACAGACATAAATACCATCCAAATTGAACTTTTGTGTGGTAGCTTATATACTGTAGATCTCCTCTTGTCCAATATGAAGGTAAATCTCTGTGTTGTGTACATTTCCTGGTGTAACTGCTCAGCAAATCAACTCAAAATAAAAGTCATATTTTTTTGTAAAAATGCCAAAAAGATCAGATATGGTTTTGAATTATTTAAAATATGTTTTGCATCACAATTACATGTTTTTCCTCAAAATCAGTTGGGTACAAATACAGCACAACCAGCTCCAAAATAGGAAAATTATAGAGATGTTTCTTTCTTTTTTTTCCTACCATCAGATCATATCAAAACAATGAGCACATGAACGAGTGAAATGCCTGTGACCGTGGACATGATGTGGATGTGGTGACTGGATCTCATTTACCGCCTGGTGAATTCATCACACTCCGTGTTATAGGCCTTAAACTTCATTGTTAAAATCTAGTACTTTTTGTGCACGCTCCAACTGACACCATGTTTCTTTAAAAAAAAAATTAACAAATCCTGCTAATAGTACAATTTGTGTGCACGCCGTAAAGTGATTATTTAAAGCGGCCACTAATAGTTTGGTACCAATGTTGTAAATCATTACTGACACTAATGTGAATGCAGTCTGCATAAGACACTGAAAATATCCTGTATGCTGTTTCTGTACACAGAAAATGTTTAACATTTGTATCTAAAGCTGCCTCTTTTTTGTTCTGTGACATATCTTTTAATTTAAGAAATTTCATCAACTTTTTTTGAAACTGCTCTCAGTGCTGAATATTGTACTGCCTGGAGGATAATAAAAGCTTGTTATTTGCTGAGGGTGTGCTTTGTTTCCATTTTTTATGTGATGGTAGCTGCCTTAAATACTTACAATATACAAAACAAATAATGACAAATAAAATTGAAAATATAAATTTATTAAATTATACAAAAACAATGAAATCATTGCATCACAACGACATTTACCGAGGGGTTCAATGTGAATAAATTATAAATAATGTCAATAAATATCACTCCAGTGAATGAATAAATATTAAATATGTTTTATAAACATAGTAATGAACAAGATTTAAGAACTTTGAGGAAAAAAATATAAAATATGTATAAATAATCATTCTGCTGCCAAACAGCTCTTTTTCCAACCAACAAATGCAGTGTGTTTTTTATATCATAGAGTGAACCTTCGATTTCTCCGAACTTTCAAAGCTACCATAAAACATTTTCCCAAATCCTTCTATTTTTGTAAAAGTCCATCACTCTCTTTAGTTCACTTCTTTAGGTAACGTCTTCATTATTGAAGTTTGTATTTTTCCCACCTCTTCCTTGACACTTTCAATTTGCATCACTACTATTTTAGGAACATGTGGAGGAATTTGGTGTGGAAGCGAGCACTGGAGTCCAGAAGGACACACAGGGTCTGGAAAGTCTCCCGGTCCTCGAGGTGGTTCCCTGAGAGCAGATGATAGCATTAATAATGAGTTTTTATACAGCACTTTAATGTGAATCAGAGGCTCTGCAGGTCTATTCAAAGAAATATCTTGGCCAGTGGTTCCCAGTTCCGAACATAAAGTGTGTTTTCTCTAGCTTTTCTCAGATCTACCTCAGTTTAAAAGCTAATACAATGAAACAGTCTAAGGAGGAAATATCTATCTTTGGTTGAATTGTTCACAGCTAATAGACTCATGAAGCCTATGATGACAGGGTGTCTTGGGTCACGAGCCAAAGAGGTTGAGAACCATCAGTCTATAGAATACCAATATATTTACAGTATGTGAATGTGTTTGAACTGAGAAGCACATTTCTAAAATCACTCCACTTATTTCCCTTAAAACTCATTCAGTATGCTCTACAATTATATTCACATCAGCAAAGAACATAACAACATAACATAAGAAATACACCACTACAGAGTTTTTTTATTAGCGTGGGTACCAATAAAATAGCTCCAAACATTTTAAAAAGGGACATAATCATGAGGGCTTGCTCTAGGTGGCAAAATTGAGAAGAAAAAAAAGAGAGGCAGAAAATATTTTCAATATTTATTTTATATTTTCATATATAAAAATAAATAAAAAATATTTTCAAAACATAAAAAAATCCTACCACTACCACTCTACCCTATATAAGCTTGAATGTTTTTTTTTTTTTATAGGTACAGAATACATACAGACAAACAAATCTGTGATTGTGCATTTCAGTCAACATCTCTAAATGCATCATATTTTCTTTGGTAACTGTTTGAATCTGCCTACATCTCTGCACATGATGTGATTCTCTTGTTTGTTTTGTTGGTTTTCTCTCAAAATGTTACCATAGCTTTAACCGCCACTTTAATGCTGTAGTTACTTTTCCGTCATACTTTTATGAGTACAATATCAGTATCATATATTATATCCTGGGGTCAAGACGAATCAGATTTGTACTGCAGGAAGCTGCACCACCTTACCTGTTAGAGAGAACTCAAAAAACTCCCTGGTGACCTCTGAGAACATGTTCTCCAGTTGATGGATGAAGCTGAACCGTTCGGGAGGCGTGCTGAACGTCCCGCAGATCTGCTGCACCAACTTCACCGCCCAGGACATGTGATAGCCGTCCTTCTCACACACCTGAGGATGAAGAGAACTGAACCAATCAGCTCTGACCAGATCTACAGATCAATCATGCGCCCTGCCAATCACAAACTGCTGCTGAGGAAAAAAAAATATTCATGAAGAGCTCTGCCGGTGCTGCGTTCATGTCTAAATTTAGAGAGGGGACACAGAATGACCCCTATCCTCACTGTCGTCAGCTATCGCCACATATAGATTCCAATTCTGTGAGAAATACTGCCGTAAATGAGCCTTAAGTTGATGCAAATTTCCTTAAATCTATTCATCTGATGATAAAATAACTAGGGTTCCCACCAGTATGATGTACACGATGAGTCTGGAGATCTCAGGAAGTCGTCCATTGATGGCCTTGCTGGCCAGAACAGTGTAGCAGAGACTGCTGCCACACAGCACCAAGAGACGAGCCACATTCTCCACATGCCACGGCTGAGGAATGACTGAGGATGATCAAGCGCAGGACAAACAAGTTACGTTTCTTTTCACTTTGGCAGCCGGTTACCCTCATTTGTGTCTTTCTGTGACATGAAAACTTTTTTAGGAGAACTGAAGTATGATACCAATGAGTTCCTCAACGATTGCCAGCAGTAAACTGGTTGTCTGGCCTTTGTCTTCTAGTTTACCCAAAAGCAGGAGGATGGCCCTGGCCAGGTCCCACAGAGCGCTGTGAGGAAGCCCCCTCTCTGCCAGATCCTGCCACCCGCCGGTGCCTGCATGGACGAAAGAAGCTCACTGTGTCATGCACGACCACATCACAATGGAAAAACTAGACAAGCTGGACAGGAGGTGAGCCAAGTTTTCCAACTACAGCCAAGTGCAAGCAGTCATTTGGTGCAGAAAGCAAATCACTTCAGGACAAAACTTGCCACTAATGTATTATTTTTTGTTTAAATTTAAATTGCTCAGTACTTACCGTAACCAAGGGGGATTACAGTGATTGTGTTTTCAGAGTGTAAACAAATCCAGGAACTTTCTTCTCAACAAAACAAAAGCTGGCCCTGATTTATTTGTTCTCATAAAGTCAAACATATAAACTGATTATTTTTATAAAATAGTATAAAATAGGGTTTGTAGCAATATTAGATATACCATAATATGAAAGTTGAAGTTTGTTCAACCAAAACTTAGTGTGGCCTGGCTTTATTTCTTTAAAAAAAAACTTGGCAATGAGCAACAAAAGAAGAAATGAACCAAAAATGATCAAGAAATTAGTAAAAAAAAAAAACAAACTAAAAATGAAGGGTTTTTTTAAGTTTAAAAACAAAGATAATAGATTATAGAACCTAATTTATATTATTATATATTATTATTATTATTATTATTATTATTATTATTATTATTATTATTATTATTATTATTATTATTATTATTATTATTATTATATATTATCATGATAATCACAAATATAGCTTTATTTTACATTTACATTTTAAATTTTAAATATGTAATTATGATAAATAGAAGTATAGGTTTTCACTAGCTTTCTTCTTTTTTCCCCGGACATTTTTTTCTAGTTTTAAAAGAACATTTTCTTACATTTCTTACCAAGTTGCTCGATGTCTTTTTCCCTATGTTTTTTTTAATTAATCGCACAAATTTGCTCAGGGTTTGAAGTTGTAAAGTTTTTTAAGGTTAAAGGGAAGTCTAACTGATAATAATAATAATAATAATAATTGTCATTATTATTATTATTATTATGTAATACTGTGAAGCCACAATACTTTCTGAACTGAAAATCTCATCCCATTGTAACCCTAGTATGAAAGTAATCTTACCCTCAGGCAGCAGAGGTCCATAGAGGATTAACAGTAAGTGTGCCTGGCTGACCATGGGCCAAGGCTTCAGGAGTTGCATTAGCCAGAACTGACACTCTGTCTGGCTTAGCCACGGGTCCAACAGAACTTGGCGGCAGAAAAGACGGAGCTGCAGCCTTTGGTACCACCTCACCCCTGAGCACGGACAAATGAGTAAAGACAGATGTATTATTGTATTATCTAGTTCAAGATTTTCACAAGGCTCAACAGGAGAGTGATTCTCATTCAGATTTTAATCACCTACGAGACCCATGCATGCTGCTACAACCAATGACACTAAGCTGACCCAGGAAAACTAAGATGCTTATCTTAAATGCAGTGCAGACTTCATTGGTTTTCACCAGGAGTGATTAATATTTCTACAAAAAAAAACCCTAGACTATCAGAATATTTTTTAAGATGTTATAATCCCCACATATTAGTAGAAAGAATAATGTCCCCGCTGGTGGTCCGCTCTATATTCAGCAACATTTTTACTTCCACACAGCGAGAGACACACCTGGTTTTGCAGTGACGACAGCATCTATTTTCTGCATCAGATTTGTGAGGTCACACAGGAAGTTGAACACTCTGTGGCACTCCAGCTCATCCCACCCTGCGATCAGCGTCTGCAGAGTGTTCAATAGAGCATACATTAATATTTTCATTAACAGAGAGGACTCATATTTCCCTGCTAAAATGATGCACTGGGATAGGACACTGAAAGATTTCTCGACCTTAAATATTCAGTGTGTCTACCTGGAGTTTGTCCACCCACATTCAAGTGACATTTTATTACACAACACTGTATTTCTATGAGGCCCTCACCTGGAGGAAGACTCCATAGCAGCTGAAGCCAATGCAGTCTGGTGCCAAACACTTCTCCAACAGGAAGCAGGGAATCTGAAACAGAGCCTCTTCATTAGCAACGGTTATGTTAACTAGATATCAATGTGGCTGAATGATATATTGTTTCAGCGACAGCTTTGCAAAACGTGCATTTTCAGCTTTCTGGTAGCAAATCATTTAGCCTGGTGTAATTAAACTTTCTTTTTTTAATGTGGCATTTAATACATCATATTATCTAACTTTGCTCGCCCTCTCACCTCTCCTTTTCGTACCTGTGAAAACTTGCTATAGATAAACTTCAACCTGTCCTTTGTTGGTAGCAACAGCGTGCATCTCTTGAACAACAATCCTGAGACAATGAACACAAAAGCACATCATTAAATTAAAAACATATATTAATTATTTTCTTACCTTTTACTTGACAAAGTAGCTTATCTCTAGCACTATTGGTTACTTATAAATACAAGATATAAAGTCTCGGAAAACAGTGAAAGAAACACTGCCACTCACCCAAGTCTCTGTAGTGTCCAACAGTGGATTTTTGCTCAGGGCAGGTGCGGTGGTGAAAGCTTTGAATGATTCTTTTATTCCTCCAGGTTAGAGTGGAGATGTAGTCCACAACGGATTTAGTGATATCCTTGGACACCATGCTGAATACGCTGAGCTCCAGCACTGACACACACATATTTTCATCTCATACATTTGAAATTTTGGAAAATTAACTTTTTTTAAAATACAAGGACCAAAAAAGCATTGCTTTTTTCACCTGTTTTTCTAATACTGTCCTAAAAATAGTGGTTAAATTGAAGAAATGAACATAAATTATGGTATACACATGCAAAAACTGTATCGCACAAAGTGTGTACACATACCTCAGTAGTATTTGTTATATTATTGATCATTAATGTACATATGAATCTTGAATTTGAAATACCCAATGAGTGCTAATCAACGCTCAACCACGTACTGTACAAAATGTCAGGACTTTGATGTAATTTAGAGCAAATGATGTAGTACTTGTTTTTGTTACCATGGCGTTTATTTCTGACTTAGTCAGCAAAACACATTAAAGTTTCAATCGCGTTTACGTATTCATAGGTTATGTTAAAAGGATTACCGATTGCACCTACCCAAAGGTGGAGTGGGTATTTACATCCTATATTTCATTAAAAGTATTAATACCTGTTACCAGTTAAAATCCTGCATTGAAAATGGTACTTGAGTAAAATTACTAATGCAATCAGGAAAATATGTACAAGTATTACAAGTAAAAGTACCCAGTGCAGGAAAAAAAATGTCAATTCAAATCAAAATAATTAAAAGGAAAAGCTGTAAATCCCCATATCTGAAAAGCTGAAATGGTAGAATGTATTGCATAAAAATAATTTTTAAAATGATCAATATAGTTGCCAATTATGTATGGTTTTTGTGGCCATACAAATAATCAAATAATTGTGGTGGGTTGAAAGATGAGATATTTCCCTCTAAAGTGTACAGTGGAGGTACAAAGTGGCAAGAGATTAAAAAACTCAAGTGAAGTACTGCACATTTGTAAGTACGGTACTTGCGTTAATTTATATAGTTACATTTCACCTAGGAAAAAATAATATTGACATTTTATATTTTCCTTGCATTTCACCACAGTACCTACCAGACAGTTTGTCCAGGATCATGTCAAACACCTCCGCCGGGAGTCCGTGGAAGAAGCAGCCGCTGGTGTTGGCCTGGCTGCGGGTCACGACGCTTCTGGTCGGACGGGGCCGATAGTGAGTCCTCTTGCTGGATTTGTGTGTCGCTGTGTACCTCCCTACACTTCTGGAGGCTTTCCTCACCATTGCGCTGACCTAACTGTAATTAACAAAATAAGGCAAATTTGACGTTAAACTAAAATATATTCTCAAATTACCTTAAAGTTAGCTAAAAAATCACAATTTCACCGGAGACGCAGATATGCTAGGTCACTAGCTAACGTAGTTAGCTAAACCACTTCACTGAATTTCTGAAAAACTAGATTCATATCGCTGCGGTTTCGTTACTTTAGGGGTTTTTTAAGGCTGTCAAAGACTGAGATATGTTACCATAGGAATGCAAGCTAGTGTCAAAATAACAGAGTATCTTACCAATTTAGTAATGTCAACAGGCAGGAATATGCCTCTGCTGTACAGCTCAGGTCAGCTGTGTTAGTCTGAAGTAAATAAGACAACGGCGCGAAATTAATAACTTTACTGACAGTAACGGAAGTCTCCACGTGAAGAAGCCTGTCCCACTTTGGCTCTTTGAGGTAAAAATGTTTATATTATTCAGATCAGGTGCCATAAAATGCATTACTAAGGACAACCAAAGTATTCAAAATGTCTGTAAGTAAGTAACGTTATAAAGCAAGGACGTTTTAGGTGACTTTTTCTCACTTCATCATTTTGTGTAAATTACATGGTCTTGTCTATTTTCATTACAGATTAATCTGCTGATTATTTTATAGGGACTGTTCATTATTTCTGGAGCGGGGTGGGGGGCAGTTGAAATTAATTATTTTAAGCACTTGAGGGGGAGCTGTGTTTTCGATTTGGCTTAGGGGAAAAACATACAAGTTTAAATTTTGTATTTATTTTAAATACCCTCAGAACCCCAAAATCCACATTTGCTTTTGAAAGGCGTTTTCTAAAATCACACCATTTATCATAGTCATAAAATTGTGAAATGGGGTTAATTATGTAAGTCATACCCCATCCACCCCTTACTTGAGTAAATAAATAAAGCACATTTTCTCAAAGTAACAGATTAATTGTTCGCTCTATAAAATGTCAGCCAATACTGAAAAATGTCCATCTCAGTTTCTTATTGTCCACGGTGATGTTTTGTCAGACCAAAAGAGATATATATATATATATATTCAGCTTAATATGATATAAAACAGAAAAAGTAAAATCTCCATATTTTAGACGCAGGAAATAGCTTTTTGTGCTATTTATGCATGAAATATTACCATAATAATTTATCAGTTATCATAATAGTTGGGGATTATTTACTGTAGATCAATTTATCAATTAGTCAACTAATTGTTGCAGCTGTCATCTCTTCCCAATGAAATTATCATTCTTAAACATCTGATGTTTAAGAATAATTAATTGATTATTCTTAAACATAATCCAGTGGTAACAGATTGCCCTCGATTTTATTTATTGCCTACCTATTTATTTTAAAAGATGTATTCTGCACACACACACACACAGTGTTTTAAGTCATTCTTGCTGATTAGGGATGAGTGTTAATCATCTGTTAGGGTGGGACAACTTTTACTTTTCCCGGTGCTTTGAGTTCACAAAGGCTGATGACCTCACATGACTCCCATCATAGCTCCTCCCAGCCTCAGCCTGAGCAGAGGTCTAATCAGCCAGGATGAGCAACACCCATGTGGGAGTGCTTTTAAAATACACTAACTTGTATTACATAGATTTAGACAGTGTTGGGTATGCCTGCATATATGAGGCAGTGTGTACAGCACAAAAAAAAGAGAGCAGCTTTTGAGACCTCTGAAGATATAAAAACACCAAAAGATGAAGGCCTGTGCTGCACACGCCATCATGGCTGTGTTACCCTCCAGCACCGTGCAGCTATGCTCAGCTGCTAATCACGGGATTATTCTGCTTAACTAAGACTATTAAGTGTTCCACATTCAAATGGCGTCTCCCACAGGCAGACCTTGGAGAGGATCATCCCCTCACTATAGAGCTCTCACAGAGCAGTGGGTACTGCACCAGGCTGTTGTACACCAACAGGATGTCATGGTAGGTTACACCTGGGGCAGAGGAAGACGAGAGAGAAGGAAGAAGATGGACCGCAGACGAACCATGACATAAAACTGCAGTTTTGAGTGGCCTCACCTGGCTCACAGAACAGTATGTATCACACACTCAATCATTTTGGTACAGTTTGGCTATTAGCTTTGCAGTGTTGCTTTTATGGCTTAATCCTCTGAAGCCTGGATCAATGTCAATTTTCTTGTGATGCATTTAGATGCCTTTTCACAGGTATCTAAACCTCTGGACCCTGAGCAAATTGGTTGGATTTCTTTCAGAAATTGAGCAGCATGACGAGAAATCTCCTGCAAATTGCAACAAATTAATAGATTTAGAAAATATTTTTTTTAAAGCTAGGGAGAAATTTCCAGAGAACTACATTTCCAATCACCATAATTATATATTTACAATGATTTTACAGACAAGTTATAATTTTTAGATCATTTCTGTGTTATTGTTTGTTTGTTTTACTGTCCTTTTTGTTCATTTTTTGTTTGTTTGTTTTGTTTTGTTTGTTTGGGGGTGGGGGGGGGGGGTGCTCATTTTCAGGTAATTTTCTTGTACTTTTGTTATTATTTTTGGGTTATTTCTTCTTGAACTGCTCATTGTCTTCATCCCATTTTGTAAGGAAATCAGACCAATTAACTCAAGGGGTTAAATGCCTCCTAACTGAACCCTAATTCAATAAGTTAATATGAATGTTTTTCCAAAAGTTGCTTATAAGTTGATATGTTATTTAATTAGTCATATTTTTCTTCATCCTTTCTTTTCTTTGTGTCCATTATTCATTCAACAGATGTGGGGATGCAGGGAGCTGAATTATTGAGACCAAAACAGCACAGCCAGTGAGGACAATATCTCCTCTGTCTGTCTCTGCTTGGCAATGCTGCTCTGCCTCCGGGTCCACAAATTTATCAGTCAATAGCAACAGGCCAGCACAGGGACTGTGTCTCGTGTCATCTCTGACATGATGCTCCTGATGCCGACAGGGATAATGTTGCTGCTGCTGATGATAATATCTAACAGCGGCCAGTCAAATATCTGATAATCCTGCAGCACAGACACATTTTCGTTGTCTGTTGAGGCAGCAGCAGAGACAGAAGGAGCTGGTCAGGGTGGAATCGGTGCCAGTGGCCCTATTTATCTGGAGGAGTACCGTCTGGACACCTGCTGTGACCATGGCTTTGTAGTCCCTGTGTGACCTTGTTGGTGAGTACCCAAATATACAAAGTTTTTTTTCTCAATATTAAAATGTGAAAGCTAAAGCAGCATCCCGTGTGCAATATTTTATTTGTGTAGATATGCAATTGGCAAGTGTCAGAACTTGATGAATATTATATCAGTTTTGCTCTTTGTTGGGCTCATTTTTTGGCAACCTGAAACACTGGGCATCGGCTTCAGTTCAACTCTGTGGGGACACACAGATGAAACTGGGAGTTTGGGGGTTCACCGTCAGAAATAATTTCATGCATTCTGGTGAATTTTTATTTACCAATTTGTGCACGTTCTGTATCAACTTTGGGTGTAAATGTCTTTAATTTGGTCAAAATAACAGTGCTACTTTTATCTTTTCATTGGGGGTGCAGGGTCAAATGCACATGTTCTGAATATGGAGGGGGATGTGCCACCCCCGCCCCCGAAATCTACGCTTCTGATGAAACATGACATTTGTCACAGCCTTGCCTTTGTTCCTATGGCTCACTTGTTATGCCTTCAGCGAAGTCAATCATTAAGTAAACACAATGCGGCTTGTATTTCTGATATTTTAAGAGGCCCCATCAGTGCCAGGTCTAACACTGAACAATAAATCTGGCTATATAAACAGCCTCTGTTCTCTCAGGAAGTTAAAACAATGGGTCTGTATAAGCATGGTTTGGTTTTTTTGCTATCAGATTTTAAAGGGACAGATCACCTTAAAATACTAAAAAAAATGAATATTAATATTAAAATACTAATTTTTCCTCTTACCCGTGGTATTATTTATTGATTCAGACTGATTGGTGATTGGTGTGAGTTGCCGACTGATGGAGATATTGGCTGTTGAGATGTCTGCCTTCTCTTTCATATAATGGAACTAGAAGGCGCTCGTCTTGTGGTTCTCAAACCACCAAACAAACAAAAAACAGTAATTTCTCTTTTCAGACACATAGATATCATGACCCGGTTACTCAAGATAATCCATAGACCATGTTTGGAGCAATTTCATATAGAAACTATTTTCTTTCTACCGAACTACACCTGCTAACCATATCTGCACGCAGAAGGAAATGTGCATCTAGTCACAGCTCAGTGGTACTCGGGCCGGTAGCAGTACATGCATGCTTCCTTCTGCACCGTGATACAGTTGGGGTTGTAGTTTGGTCCAAGGAAAATGGTTCTAACATGTAACTGCCCCCAGAAAGGTCAAATTTCAAATGTATTTTTGCCACTTTGAGCACCACAAGTTGAGTTCCATTTAATTCAATTATGTTGGAAAGAAGGCAGACATCTCTACATCTAATATCTCCAACGCTCGGCAAGTCACATCAAAACGATCTCGATTGATTAAATAACACTACAGATAAAAGGAAAAAAAGTATGTATTTATGATTTGGGGTTAAAATGTCCGTTTAAAGTAACTGCTTTCATACTTGCAGGTACAAAAAGGAATTTTGCATCTTAATGGGTATCATTCACCGGTTAAGTAAAAAACATTTTTATTCATTTTTAGGGACTTGGGTTCTCATTATTTGAAAAATTGCCAGATCATTATTATATTTTTTTTTTCCACCAAGAGAACATTTTGTTCAAAACATTTAGAGGGTACAAAAGTAAATGCTTAACTACAAACGATTTTCTCACTGAGGCCGAGAGCTTCCTGGGCAGTTGTGGAATTTTTACCGTCTTGTGTAAAATTCTAAATGTAGGACTAAGTGTCAGGTGATTTCAGGTCAGAGATTAAATTGGGCATAATATAAGTCGGTCAGTCATTACCAACATAAGTCACTACTGTCCTGTTTTGTCACAGTTTAGGGCCCATCAGCTAGAAGTGCTCTGTCATCAAGTCATTCAGTCCCTCTCTCTCAAATACCCTGCAGAGCTGTGAAAAATGTTCAAAGTTAGTGGTTTATAACAGTACTCTCAGCTTGGGTGGTTTCTGTAAATGTTTAATTTCCTCTCGCTCTCTCCTTTCCTGAGGGGTGGCAGGAGCTTAACAAATAGACTGCTGTGCTTTGCCCTCCAGAGGAGAGCGTTAAACAGGTGAAGCTGAACACTGCTCTCATTAGTTACAGATGCAGTCACCTGCCACTCACCAGAGACTCATGCCAGAGAGTTTCCACAGCTATTTCTGCCCGCACTTCGGAGACACTTGAGGAATGGCTCAGACTCTGTGACTGGATGTAAGCTCAGTGGAATTTACTGTATGAATTTACTGGGGACCGCGCAGATAACAGGAGGAATCCAGCCTCGTCTGCAGACTGAGAGACTTTAGTTTTGTTCTGAAAGTGTTTTGTTTATATGTGGCGAGATGCTTCTGCATGTTGATTTTCAGTGGATCCAATGCATATTCATGATCCTGCTTACTGACGTGTATTTTGAGATATCTAAGTGCTATTAATTATCTCCCACTGTATCAGTATTCAATACTATTCTGAATTCCACGAGGAAAAATTGGCATTGACGGCATACAAGTTAAATTCTTATTAAAAGATAAACGTGACAAGGCTGTAAAACAACAACATTGACTTTTCTTGTCCAAGGTAGTAGCAGAGAACAGCAGAATGACTGGTAAACATTAACAATATGAGAGAGTGAGAGGGCACAGCTTGTGTCAGTGTATTGATTCAGCAGAAAATGAGTCCTGACACGGTTCCAAATACTTACAAATACAACCCACAAACGCTAACTTACTAACTTGCATAAACAGTGATATTAATCTATAACTTTGTACTTTGCAGTTTGACCATCCGTCATAGTCGAGGGCGTAAATCATGGCCAACATGGCGGTTCAACTCCTTGGCTTCTTCCTGGGGCTGCTGGGGTTTGCAGGAACTGTGGTCGCGACTCTGCTCCCCCACTGGCGCAGCACAGCGTACGTGGGCTCCAACATCATCACAGCTACCTCCTACATGAAAGGCCTGTGGATGGAGTGTGTGTGGCACAGCACAGGCATTTACCAATGCGAGGTGTACAGATCTCTACTGGCGCTGCCACAGGACCTGCAGGTACTACACATTTGTCATTTGGTGAAAGTTTTTATTTAAAGGACCTTTATCTTATCATGAGAAATAACCAAAAAAATATTCATTTATCATTTAAATTATCAAGTCATGATTTTTCAAGCAAAAATGCCTGACATTTTCAAAAGTCAGCTTTTCTACTTTTTTTTTATCTTATATAAACTGTAAACTACAAAAGAAGTATTTCCCCTTAAAAAAGATGGTCATGGTTTACCACACTAAATTTCCCACATTATTATTATACAAAGCAAGTTTTCAAATCAGGAAATGGTCCTTTTAATTGAATAATTGAGAAAATAATCAACCAGTTTTATTTCATTTTGTGATTAATAGTTAATTTGTCTGTTGATTGATTTTTTAAAAATTTTTACTTTACTCGCACTTACTTGCATTGCCCAGATGGATAGATTGATGGTCTGGTATGGCGCAGTTGCAGTTTTCTAACCCTAAAGGCTAGAGTCAGACTCTGTTTAAATTCCAATGTTAAAGATATACGATGCAGAATTTTTCCAAAAGACTAATATATGGACTCATACAAAAGTAATCCCTCTCAACTGTCCACTAATATTGTGTGAGATCGTATTTGTTTGCATGGCTACATGTTCTTGTTTTCTTCTTCTTTTCTGTATTTGGGATGTTTCTGGGTGAGGAATTGTCCACGTGAGGTGGAGAATTTATAAAAGGTAGCAAGAGTGTGCCAGACCATAACCAGCAGGTATCCGAAGAGAGCTCCAAAAAATATCGAACAAGAGTGAATCTGGGGTTGACTTTCTCATTCACTTTCACTCGCGATACCGTTAACAAACAGTAACTGTACATTTCTGCATTGTGTAGTTTAAAGTGCTCGTCTATTCTCTTCTGCGTTAGGCTGCCCGGGCGCTCATGGTGCTCTCCTGTGTCACATCAGTCCTTGCATCTGTGGTGTCTGTAATGGGAATGAAATGCACCCGCTTCGCCCGGCACTCGTTAATCAAGTCTCCCTTGGTCCTAAGTGGGGGGATCTGTTTTATCTGTGCCGCCCTGCTCTGCCTGATCACTGTGTCCTGGACCACCAACGATGTCATCATGGATTTCTATGACCCCTTCCTTCCCAGCGGGTTGAAGTATGAGATCGGCCTGGCCGTGTACCTCGGCTACGCCTCATCCTGCCTCAGTCTGACCGGAGGCCTGGTGCTCTGCTGGAGCAGCAGCAGTGGCAGGTCACAGAGGCCCCTCCATGTGCAGAGGAATCGACCACTATCACCTCCCCCTGCCTTTAACCACATATATCCTCCTGCACCGCCCTACAAACCCCCCGAGGCCCTGAAGGACAATCACGCTCCTTCACTTTGCTCCCTTTCCAGCAGCTACAGCAGCGGCTACAGGCTCAGCAACTACGTCTAAGACCAGAGGAAATACTAACACGATACCTGCAAAACCATGGGAACTCTGGTGAACAAAATGACTTTTATTGTCTTAAAGACTTTAGTCTCCCATAACACAAAAAAATCGAAAAGCAGAGATGTTTTGTTACTTCACCATCTTTGACTAAAAATCAGATTTTGAAAGGATATTACAAATGACAAACTGCTGAGGCTGTCATCTGACTTTCACATGACCAGATTTGACAGCCAAACAAAACTCACATTGTGAGTGAGAGTGAACTGAGAGCAAAGACCCGTTGACCTCCTGCAATGTACATGATGGACCAGAAGATGGCAATATTTTACTGAAAACAGCCGAGGAGAGACTACACAGACATGCAGTAGATCCCTCTTTCCTACCACGTTAGAACAGGTTTCGTTCTGGTTGCCTCACCTAATTTTGAACAGTTTGGAACATTTCAACCATTTCAACCAACCAACTATTCAGAACCAAAATCAAGTTCGGTTCTCAGCTGGATCCAAAAACAGACGATGAACAAGGCAACAATAGAAAAGTCAAGTAATCATCAAAAAAAAGAACAGTATGGAATGGTCTCATGGATAGTTGGTCCATGCATGTTTTTTGGGTTAAAACAAATATCTTTAAAAGCAGCACAGATGTTTGCAGGTAATCAGTGCAATGCACATTTTTCCTTCTACTGCTTATTCCCATTGTGCATTATGCAACACCCTCCTTTGACAACATCCTTGATTACAATGGTTCCCCTCAAAACTGGTGGAAATGCAGAGTGGTTTGCTAGATATCGCCAAGGTTTCAAGAATCCTAAACAGAACTGGTTCAAGAAGCACAGATAATTTAAGGGAAAAGAGGTAACCATTTCCTTACTGTATGCTATAACACTTTTTTATGGATAAGCAATTGTTCTGTTCCTTCTGTTGTTGCCTCCTTTCTAGTTAGGGCAGAGCAATATATTGATAATATATCTATCAGGATATGAGACTAGATATCCTCTTAGATTTTGGATATGGTAATATCAGAACTGTCTTTTTCTGACTTTAAAGGCTACAGTAAAATTGTGTAGTTTTCTGAATTTACCAGACTGTTGTAACTCTTCTTTTATTGGCCTTTTCGACTCAAGTTACTATATCCACATTACTGATGATTGTTTATCAAAAATCTCATTGCGGAAATATTTTATGAGTCAACCCAACAATATTGTTGCAATATCAATATCAAGTTATTTGGTAAAAAAGAAAAAAAATGTGTTAATTGATTTTCTTCATATTGCCCACTCCTACTTGTAGTTGGGTTTAACTTTTTATAAAAGCTGATGTAAGTATAATAGTTCATTTAAAAGAAATGGATGATATTTTATCCCAGTATTCAATATTTTCGTACAAAAGAAAATAAAGTCAATGGCAGTTTCTGATGATTTCAACATAGATGAGAACTTTACAAAATGTTTTTTATTGTTTTTATCAGCATTCTTCAAACAGCTGATTGGATATGTCAAAGGAAGAGAAAGACAGCTGTTACAACAACATTAACCGACCTGGGGATGCTTAAAAACAGAGCCACAATTGACAGTATTAGTTTGACTTGTGCTTTTCAATTAAATTTTATTTATAAAGCCAAATATCACAAATCACAATTTTCCTCCGGGTGCTTTACAATCTGCACAATATATGAAACCCTCTGTCCTTATAACCCAACAGTGAACGGGGAAAAATACATAAATATATTGACAGTACATATACAGTATATGATAGCATATGTATATAATATTATTTGTATAATTAAAGTATAACTTAACTTTATAACAATAGCAGTAGCAGTCTTCTGGTTGTAGAAAGTCCATATATATGCTGTGACAAAATCCATTTTTTATTATTTACAGTTTAACACTTAAGAAACCCTTCTGCATTCATGAGCAACAGACAGTGGATCTCAGTCGAACTTAAACTTTCATGTACAGTGACATCTAGAATATGTTTTGTGAAGCCTGAGGAAGCCACTGGATGGCAACAAAGATCTTTTGAGAAGGCAGCCTAAAGCCCTCAGGTCGAAATTATTTTTATTTGACTTGATCAATTTATGCATATGGTGTAAGCTATAGTCAAGATGAAAGCACTGTTTATCAATCGCTCTAACATGGAGTCCATACATCATATATGTGAAATTCTTCACATTCGTGGATGCATATGTAGTTTGTGATTCATTTTAGGCTTTCCAGGCTGCTTGCTTCTAACTACCTGTAACACTGGACGTCTCTCTGAGCCTTATTTGTTGGAAAACCTTCCAATTAGAGGTGCCCTCTGTCTAGCAGCCTGTCAGCTACACAGACACTCAATTAGAGGATGTGTCACAACTCAAGCAAGTCACTTATATTGTCCCCAGCAGTCACACTTTTCATCATTAACATCTTTACATCAAGGAGCTAATTTAGATAGTTAGTAAACAGTGTGTTTTATGGAATTCAGCTGTATAAAATGCTTGCTGTAATGATTGCTTATAGAAACTAATGCTTAAATTTGCTCTAAAAAGTGAGTTCATTTTCAAAAAATGCTACAGAAATCAAGCACTTATTAAAGCTGAAGGCGTAATGAGACAGAAAAAGCTTCACGTCAAAGCAAATGACAAATAAGGCCAAAAACTCAACTCTCTAATGGCATTGAGCTCTTATTATAGCCACATTTTTTTGGAGTGAAGGACAGCATTGCTTGGTTTGTGAGCCCTTAGTTTTAAATTTCAGCACCATGGACAGCAGCCTGAACGCTTCAATGAAACGAAGTTACTACTTCTACTGTTTTAATCATCTTTATATAATAAAAAGTGTATAGTCTTTTTAAACAGATTTATGCTTGATGCATTCAAGACTTGATTTGATAACATACGACTTCAATTGTACAAAAAAGGACCAAAATAATGTCCTGTGAGTCACCATTGCTCCTTCCTTGTGTCTCATATCTATTTCTACAAAGTTGATTTGGACGTTTTTTGGAGTGATGTATGAAAGCTGCATAGCTGCATGCGTAAAGTGGTTGATAGAAAGAAAAAGTAATCCTATGCGTGGCTTCCACCCTCAACGTCACCATCATACAGCCAGCCTTTGCAGAAAAAAACCGCTTTATCGCATAGCACCATCGTAAATCAGGCCCAAGAAGTAACCTGGCGGAGTTTCATCCATTGCCGATGTGATATTATGATATTGGAAAGCTTTCCCGAAGTGGTGGTGCGTCATGCCACTCTCTATTAGGTGCTATTTTCGTCCTGCCCTGGAAGACATTCATCCACCATCTACTCACCCTGACAGCGCCCAATAAACCCACCACTCCCATTCATCTCCACCCCCCACCCCCACCTCCACCCTCTCTCTCAGGTCCCTCGCTCTCTCCCTCTCCCTCTCTCTCCTTTTCCGACGAGCACTGGTGACTTAAAAAACAGCATATGAGAACTGGTCGTCCAAGAGGATTACTTTGTGGTTACAGTTTTCCAACAAAATCGTCTTTTTGTCACTTTGTAAATCTTCTTTTGGAGGCCCTGCCCCTGTCATCTATCCAGACCTGTTCCTCCAAAGGAAAGGTAAGATCATTTTAGTTTCTAATATTCTCTTAAACTAATATGTTTTGGCTGACTAGAACTGCATTTGACTACACTGACAGATGTTGATTTAAAGGGAGATCAATAATGCAATGCCGGCTCCGTGGAACCATGGAGTCCGCGCAACGGGGAGCTGAAACCCACAGGTTTGATTTTAGTGATGCAGCACATTGCATACTAACGCTCCTGCATCTGTTCCAGGTCTCCTCGGGCTCACGTTTTTCACTTTTTTGACGGTGCGTCACGTTTGGGCAGCATTAGTGGACTTTTACGCACAAAACAAAATCATGTCGGACCAAAAGAAACCAGTACACTTTTTAAAGAATTTAAATTTCATATTGTGTGAGTAAACTGGCAAATTAATTGGAGCAGACCATGTCTGTAATTAAGTGAGGCAGCAAGGCGCGCGTAAAATATCTTAAACTGTCTTAAAAGCTGTAGTGCAGCACTGATAATACCATCATTTCTAGTTTGGATTTTCTGATTCTTTCGATTTAATATCACATGATGAATTGCCGGTTGGTCCTCTGCCTTTGTGCGTCTGTTAGACACGGTAAGATTTGGCCACATTTGTTTCATGGTCATAGTGTTAAACGAAGATCAAAGTGCAAAGGGTACGAAAGTATTTTTAAAAATGTTCTTATTCATAGATGCTTTCAGCACCAGCTGGTCGTTTGTCAAACAATTTATTGGGTCGGATAAAAGACATCAGTAAGTAATTTGTTATCTCTGAGGGAAGGCTACTAAGTAAAACTAGACATGAATATAGAGCCATTTTAGTCTTAAACCTGGGTTATTCATTTCCTTTTTTTTAATTTTGTAAATTGTAGTAAAACTGCAATCAGTTTTTCTCGTGTAGTGATTCACCTTTGATGCTTGAAAAACTGAAAAAAGGCAAACCCCTAGAGTCCAGCAACAATTTGAATTTCCGCATGTTTACTTTGGTAAAGGGGGTATTTTGTGTTTGCCAAAGCTGGGCATTTGCAGTAAGCGTGAAGTTAAGCGGTGCGTAAAAAAACATGAAATTCAAATCTGAAATGTACGCTGTATCTGGAAAGCACCGGAGTATTAATCAAATCTTGTAGTTTTCAATTTTGTTTTCTCAAAGTGTTTGGATAGGAGTGTTTTAGAGTTGATCACTGGTTAATGATTACGTTTCATGTGGGTTTAGTACTTTTAACCTGATTAAAAATGGTGGCATAGGCTTGTGTTAAAAAAAAAAAGAAGAAGAAGAAAAGAATAATCAGATCAAAGTTAACACAGTCTAAAGGCAGTCTGTTTCTTCTTTTTTTCTTCAAAGTTCTCTCCATGATCTTCCAGTCCTCTGCGCGCACTAGCTCTTGATCTCGGCGGGAGGAAGCGGACGAAAGGAAGATGGCCATCCACGCCGAGGGTCTCGTGGCTATCGTGATCTTCTACCTCCTGATTCTGTTTGTGGGGATCTGGGCCGCGTGGAAGAACAAGAATTCCGGAGTTGGAGAGGGCGGAGACAGGAGCGAGAGCATCATGGTCGGGGGAAGAGACATCGGATTGTTCGTTGGTGGCTTCACAATGACCGGTGAGTTTTTGGTAATTGGGTGTGTTTGAATTTTTGTTTGTAAGGCTGGTATTCAACATGAGCCGTGTAGGCGTGCTGTTATTCTTTGGTGCATACAAGGTAAGAAAAAGACTATAAATTCCACCAACCCTGTCTTTTACGCACGGACAGCACTGCATTAGCTAATATAATTTATCACCACAACCTTCAGCATTACATTAATTCGATTTATGAGCACTTGAGGATGCGGCAACTTAGTTTGGATTTACACCACAAATTTAAAGCTATCACCTAAGAAGGAGGTTCCTTATTATAGCTGAATGATTTCCATCATGACTATGTGACATGTCAAACTTGTCTTTTTTTCTTGGTTTCAGCCACTTGGGTGGGTGGGGGCTACATCAATGGGACAGCAGAGTATGTCTACCTGCCAGACTATGGTCTGGCCTGGGCACAGGCACCCTTTGGTTACGCTCTCAGCCTGGTGGTAGGTAAGGAGTTGCTGCAAATTAACAGCATTGAAATACTTTTAAAAGAACCACATCATATATTGCATGTTTTAAAACGCTTATTACAAATGATTTAAATTTGCTTTGCAACTGTTTTCCATTCAGTCTACAAAATAATTGTAGGTAGATCTATTGCACTGATCGTCATGCTTTATCATGTCTCTTATGGCTTTCATTTTTGTCACTGCATCTCCGTTGTGTGGTGATACAGTGTAGACTTCAAATCAGTCTTCACACGATGCTACTCAATAATAACATAACTTTAACAATAAGCTGATATACTGTATATTACATCAGATTCATCTACTGAAACCAAGTCTCTGCTGTTTGAATTTTACTGTACGGTACTTAATCATTCACACAGCATAATGGGCTATAATGTTGTGGTAGCACTGGTATGTGATCCTCTAAGAAACACAGTATATCAAACATAAACAACAATGTAACAGTGCTTCAATCAGAGAGAAAGAGGAAGTTCTGTAGGATCTCAAATTTTGTGTCAAGTTAGTAATATAATATACTTTAATTCATTAAGGTATTGTAAAATACTCTTTGGTGGTTTCTTATTTTATTTGTCTGCCTAATTTGAGTGTCTGACATCATCCAGGTGGCCTTTTCTTTGCCAAGCCCATGCGTTCACGTGGATACGTCACCATGCTGGATCCCTTCCAGCAACTGTATGGAAAAAGGATGGGCGGCCTGCTCTTCATCCCCGCACTCATGGGGGAAATTTTCTGGTCTGCAGCCATCTTATCTGCCCTGGGTGGGTGATTATTGGACATAAATCACAACATCTCCATGTTAAAAAGAAATCTGCTTATGTGTCTAACCTAATGAACTGAACATTTTGTCCTGCAGGTGCCACTCTGAGTGTGATTGTGGACATAAACATCAACATGTCGGTGGTGATCTCGGCCCTGATTGCCATCTTCTACACACTTGTCGGAGGACTTTATTCTGTCGCATACACAGATGTGGTGCAGTTGTTCTGTATCTTTGTTGGCTTGGTGAGTTTCACTGTCGACATCTGCGGTCAGGAACTCCAGAGTCCGCAAGGAATTCCATTAATTCCAGCAGTAAAAAAAAAAATAAAAAATCATATTCTTTAAATCAGAGATGTCTCTCACAAGCAGGAACAAACTGATTTACATCTAAATACACTAGCCAGTATGCCTAGTATAAGATGACTTTGAAAAGTAAAAACTAGACCTTGGATCCAATGTCAGTCAGCAGCTTTTACCATGGAAACATTAAAATCAGAGATTATCTATACAAAGATATTAATATTTGCATTTTGATTCCCTTCTCTTCGGCAGTGGATCAGCGTGCCTTTTGCCCTGTCCAATCCTGCTGTGACTGACATCAGTGTTACAGCCAAGGAAGTTGTTTACCAGTCACCCTGGCTGGGGAAGATTGAGCCTAAAGACAAATGGCTCTGGGCGGACAATTTCTGTTTGCTGGTAAGACTTTTTTTTGTCATCAAAAGATTCCCCAAGAGACAGATTACTAATATAAACTAAACTGCTTACACATTTTGTCAGTTGTTGTAGAACACTTTGGCCAGATTTGTTGAACATAGAGAAAGTTTCAGAGCTGTGCTTAGTGGTAATCTGACTGACTGTGATGCATTGGTTATGTGTCTGTATTTACGACGGTGTTTCTGTTTCTAGATCTTGGGGGGGATTCCCTGGCAGGTCTATTTTCAACGGGTTCTTTCTGCCTCTTCAGCTACCTACGCCCAGGTCCTTTCCTTCCTGGCTGCCTTCGGCTGCTTGGTCATGGCTGTCCCTTCTGTCCTAATAGGAGCAATAGGGGCCTCCACTGGTAAATGCACGCACACAAACACACAAACTGCAGTTTAGCTCAACTTAAAGGTCCCATATTATGCTAATTTTCAGGTTCATACTTGTATTTAGGGTTTCTACTAGAAAGAGTTTACATGCGTCAATTTGCAAAAACACATATTTTTTTCCTACACTGTCCATCTGAATATGCCTGTATTCACCCAGTCTGAAATTCTCCACTTTAGTACTTGTCTCTTTAGGCTCCCCATGCTGTTAAAGCCCTCTGGTCCAGTTGGTCAGCATTTCCAGGTCTTCCACGTCCGCGCTCTCTTCGTCTTTGTACCGTCATTGCAGCCAGAAATAACTGTGGCCTTTATATAGTATAGTTGTGACATCACAACTTCACGAAGTCCTGATGGCTCATTTAATATGCACAGTTTCTGAATATGGACAGTGGATTTTGATACTTTCATATTCTTTCATAGTCTTTATATACCACCCACACCTGCTTTATAATAAGAAAAGATATGGAAATCTGACTTTTAGAATATGGGACCTTTAAAGCTATTTTGGATCCATAGTACTTAATTTCTGTTAGTGAGGTTTTTTTTGTGGATGCTTTTGTGTCGTAATTTAAGCTTTTCAAATCAGACCATGTGGAAGTTGAGGTAAAAGCAGTTTGTTTTATAAAAGAAAAGAAAGGTGAGCTCTTGCTGAATATATTCCAATAGCTAGCACATATCATGCACCAAAACCAAACTAGAAGGGCCTTAAAATAGGCCATTCATTTTTATTTGTCTTTGAAAATCTAATACTAGCATTAGATTTCATCATTTTTTATTAGATTCATTCATTGTATAAAATACCATTCAGGTTGTAAATGGAAGTAAGCAAAGTATGCTTTAGCATTGGTCAATTGGTCGATTACATGTAATTTACATCTGGATAAATTATGCAAAAATGACCAAACTGCAATGTCACCCAATACTTCTCTTCTACACACACAGTTGCTTCTGGATTGCAGCTGTTAAATCACAGATGAACACAAACATCATCAGACACTGATCCATGAATAATGTGCATCCACACAGGCACACACACTGATTAAGCGGTTAATGAAAGATCACAAGACAATCGAAACATCCAAGAATCTGATCCTTTATTCAAACAGGAAATTGTGATCAAAGGAAACATGATGTCTTCATGGGCCGTTTGCGCCCCCAGCAGCTTTATTTTCAGATGTGTAAATGCAGATGCATACAGTATCTGGAGGGTAAACAACATCAGATGGATCCTGTCACGACAGGCAGAGGAGAGAGTCATCAGACCATGCCGATTTAGTGAATATTCCATCTGAAGAGGAGCTAATTAATCTGGTCTGTCTGAAGCTGTTTCATGTATAACCAGCACTAATCAAATATCCAGAGGAGGGAAAGACAGACACAGATTTTAAACCTCTGGAGGCTGAAAGAATAGAAGAAAGATATAGGATGTCAGAAGCTTTAGGTTGGAAAGAGAAATAGAAGATCCAATGTCCCACTGAAAGGGACAATTGCCAGTCTCAGTTTTGAATAATGAGAGACATTCATGGTCCCCAGATGATGACACTTAATGACTTTTCCTCATAAGGTGCACATGTGTTTGACTAACATAGCTCAATAGGTTGGACTGACATGAAATTTCACATTCATGTTCCCATCAGGATGAAATAACGTCTGGTTATCCCCTGACTTCTCATCTAGCACCATCATCAGGTCAAAAATTAAATTTCTAAACAAATACTTGCAAAATGATTTCCCACCAGCCTCAGCTGTACTATGGTCTAGTGCTTAATAGCAGCTGTTAGCTGGCTAAGATGCCAAACTGTGAGGGTAATTATTCTGAAACACATGTTAGCACTGTTGCCATGAGCTCTGAGCACAATAGCCAGAATAAATGTTAGCGATGAACATCTCTGAAAACCACTGATACCTCACATTTACAGGTTTCATATGTAGCACATATGTTGAAACTTTATATTTAAATTGTACGTTGTGACAATGCTGTGGTTAACATGTAGTTAGGTCATGTCAAAAAAATCACTTGGCTAGGGTTAGTTCATGTTTTGGCATAAAATACCTGGTTTGGTCACTACAAACACAGCTGGAAATGTCCCAAACTCTTATTGAAAAATAGCTGCTTTTGTGGGTTCACACCATCCACTATCTCCCTACTTCTCAAAGCAAGAAACTCATCTCATATGCATCTCATCCCGACATTGATAATCCCTGCTATACTTCAGCAGACAGACGTGTAAGGCCCTTTCATTTCTTAGCTGCTAAAACAGATCCACAGAGAGCATAATAATAAGGTCTCAAAGTCGAGCCTTTTGTCTGCGAAGCTAAGGGGATCAGCACAAAAATTGAGTGGTTCAGTTTTATTAAATCCACTTAAAATAAATTGCCAAAAGTTAGCAAGGAACATGATTTATTCATCTCAAATTAGGAACTTGCACCAAATACAGCCTGCTCAACCTCAGACAAATCTTTCCTTTTTTTTTTTTGTTGTCACTGCATTTTTTTGTTGTTTGTAATAATTTAGTTTTAATCAATCTGGCATTTTCTGTAAATGTGCACGTAGATAATCCTAGTATGCTCAGCATGTTACAGCATGTTATAAGAGGTCAAAACCACATCATTTTACTTTTTTTCCACATTTGCATGTTTTACAACAGTGCATTTTTGACCATGTTTCCTTTTCCTTCTTTCAGACTGGAACCAGACTACCTATGGGTACCTCCCTCCGAAGGATAAGGATCAATCAGACATGATCCTTCCCATAGTGCTTCAGTACCTCTGCCCGCCCTACGTCTCCTTCTTTGGTCTGGGGGCGGTGTCTGCTGCGGTCATGTCATCTGCAGACTCATCCATTCTCTCAGCCAGCTCCATGTTTGCCAGGAACATCTATCAGCTCGCCTTTCGGCAGTCGGTAAGAGTGTCAACAGTAACACCAACGCACATCTGCACAGTTTAAGCCAGTGGTTGCAAGCATCAATCAAATAATCAATAAAGCAATTCTAGTTTCATGCCAGTGGTTTATAAATGTCAGATGATTGTACTTTCTGAACATACAAAACAAAACCCCAACAAACAAACAAGCAAACAAACATTCGCACAGAAATGTCCAGACAAAAATTCTTAAAAAATTACAGTGGATTATGTATTTATCCCCAGTTGAAATATGACATGAAATATGTGTCTTGATGTTAGCCGCGTAGCAGGGATGGCAGTTGGTCTGAAATATCTCAGATGGATTGTTGTGACATTTTGTACCGCAGACACTGATGGTTGTCAACAAATCAGATTCCTCATGTCTTTGGTGACCCTTTGACTTCTCTAGTGCCGCTATCAGGGGGACTCTTTAGATACAGACAGTTATCTCTTGCTCAGGATGTATTGTACAAATTTTGATGATCTTCTGACTTTCCAATTTAGCAACAATGATCGGGTCAAAATTTAAATTAGTTAATTTGTTTTCAAATAGTCTCAGCTTTGTGTTTCAAGGAGTTGTATGTGACATTCAGATTCATCATTCATCATTCATTAATAAAGCAGCAAACATCTATTTGCAATGTAAAGATAAAGTGAAGTAATGGCGTCCTGAGCTGAGAAAAAGTTATGCTCCCTCTGTATGAGTTGTAATTGGAGCTTCTCTGCTCATTGATGTGGTAGCCAGTCCAGAGGTGCACCCTTGTTCATCCATGTGAGTGCATTCCCCTTGCTAGCTAATAGCCGTCACTAGACACTGCGCTTATACAGTGGTTACTGCAGATAAGGCCATCCCAACCCACAGTGTAGGGTTGGTGAAATTGCGAAAACATAATACTCTCCTCGATTAGCTCTGTCAGCACTATTGCCATTGTTAGCACTGTTTCTGCTGTTAGCACCACCAGTTCAGCCACCTCCATGCTAAAAGCCATGCGCAGGCAACCCTTGCTCCAATTTCTGCATCATAAATATGCTCTCAATATTCTATAGCGGCTCTGTGGATAATAAGCAAGCTATAATGCTGAAATATGATGCTGAACATTACGCCTGCTAAACAACAGCAGGTTGGCATTTTATTCGTGAGCATGTTTGCTAACATTGGCACTTGATTCAAAGCACCACTGTGCCCAAATACAGCTCATAGGGCTGTTTGCTTTTCTGTAGTCTTGTTTTAATATGACCTCTCTCTTCAGACCTTTACCTTACATTCTCAACCTTGTTTTCCCCTCATTTTATATTTTCCTCTTCACTCTATTATCTTTCTCTTCTCTCCTCCAGGCCTCAGATAGTGAGATTGTTTGGGTGATGCGCTTCACCATCTTTGTATTTGGAGCTCTCGCCACTGCTATGGCGTTGTTAACAGGATCCGTGTATGGCCTGTGGTATCTGAGCTCCGACTTGGTCTACGTCATCATCTTTCCCCAACTTCTCAGTGTGTTATTTGTCAAGGGCACCAACACTTATGGCTCTGTGGCTGCCTATGTATTTGGTCTTTTGCTGCGCATTGGTGGAGGGGAGCCCTACCTCAAACTCCCTCCCTTCATCTACTACCCTGGTTGGGTGACCCAGGAGAGGATCCATCACCTCACTGGGGATGTAGAGCACTTTATCCAGCAGAGGTTTCCGTTCAAGACAATGTCCATGCTGGCATCCTTCTTGGCAAATGTGGCCTTTTCTTACCTGACAAAGTACCTATTTGAAAGCGGTATGTTGTCACATAAGTACGACTTCCTGGATGCTGTGGTGTCCAAGCATAGCAAGGAGATCATGGACAAAGCTACACTGGTGAGCAACCACGATAATATCATTCTTTCAGAGATGGCACCCGTCAACCAGGCCCTGGGTGCATCACTCGCTGGGACTTTCATCAACACAGAGGTACTCAGTGATGATGGTGCATCCAGTCCAGAGGCTTTTCAGAATGAAAACTAGGCTACAAAGGCACAAAGAAAACTAGAATCGAGGAATCTGAAGAAGATGGAATAATCTAAGAGGCATTGACATTCTTCAGGATACTCGCTACTGCCGCACTAGAGGCCAAGTCAGCAGATATCTGCTGTGGCCTCTGAGTGACTCCACAAGTTTATTCAAGCTGATGACATGGTGCCTCCTTCTTTTTTAAGGTCCCTTGCCTAGAACCAGGATGTTGACTGTCAATCAGCTGTGTGACGCATACCATACTCAATCTTTTTTTAAATCATGACTCTGTGAATCTACAACCACTACAACCACTTTAATTTAAGTGCTTGCCACAGTGATCAAAGGTACTTTCAGGGGAAAACAAAGCGTGACTGCAGTGGACATCAACGTCTGCAAGAGTTTGCTGTGGGTAATGAGAATAGTGCAATATCTAACCAAGGAATTGTGTCCATGTCTACATAGCAGTGTGTGTGTGTTGACGTACTTGTGTACACCTTACAACAAAGCCGTGAATGCTCCAGAACCTTTTCAGACTTTGAGTTTTAAGTTTGCGTAGGGTAAATTTATTAATAGAGCAATAATATTTGTAGGATCTATGTTGTATAGATAGATACATTGTACTAAATGTGCATGTAACTGTCATTGTTTTTAACTTTAAGACCAATAGATATATCTTTCTATTTAGTTTTACTCATTTTTACCTTACTCTTAATCCTCGTCATTGTCGCTCATTCAAGACCCAGTAAATGTTGAAAAGAACCAGACGCCACAATTATATAACCAAACCCTTGACTCACCAAACTGAAAGTTATTAGATGATTCTGCAGATTACATTCAGTCATAACATTCTGTAAGGTTCACTGCCAACATGAAACTAATAGTTCTTGCAGCATTTCCATTTTGCAACTACGATATGGTTGAGATGCCATCAAGAGCCACTTGATAATGTAAGTCCAAAATTCTCTTTCCTTTTATCTCTATTTTGGTCTCCACCAACTCCTAAGGCTCTTAAGCTGTTAAATTATCATCTACGTTAACCAGCCAGTCACTAACCATGGCAGGTAGAGTACAATGCAATTATCACTGTTGTGTTGGAAACAGCTGCCTTCGGTGGCTAATAATTAGGTTAATGACAGCGATGTCACTCTGTGGACTCAACATATCCTCACACAGCAGTTCATGTGATCTCCTATAAATTAGTGCCCCACAAATGAAATTAAGTCCTTGACCTAAGGTTATGTCATTTACGTGAGGTTGCGGAGGAGGTTAGGTTTAGGCAAGTAAAGATAACGCGGTTAGGTTTAGGAAAATAAGCATGGTGAGGATGTAAGTTCACACGGTTACAGACACCGGTCTTCTGGGGGAACGTCTCTCCACCACCCCCACCTCCCTTCTAACCAGACTGCTCTGGACTATTTCCTTCTTTACTTCTGTTAGTGCATTGGTCACATGGTTGCACCCTTCCAAAATACAAGGGTTACGCACAAATTGCTGGTGCATTACTTGTTACAGGAAAACATACAAACGCTGCATGAGAACAGCCTGGTGGACTGCAGAGTCAAGTGATAATTATCTATCACTTCAAGGTCATTAGTCATTTAATCAATCTTTTTACTATAAAAATGTTCACAAAGCATTAAAGAAAAATAATGGTTATAGTTAAACATAAAAATAATAAAGGGACACAAACATGACTTATTGGTGTCAAAGTGAAATACATTAAATATCCTCCACTGCCTTTGACTCCAAATTTTTGGCAGTGAAGGTTTGCAGAGGATGTAAAATGTGTATTGCAGAATTATCATGTATGAATGGAATTCCATAAGGTCATCAGCTTTCATACAGACCACTCTGATGTACACAAATTCAACTATCAAATATATCCTTGGATTCTTGGATGTTTTTCCTGTATACCTTCCAAGCAGCCATTGGCTTCTAGTTATTTCCAAACTTTATGAACTCAATTTGCATTTTTTATCTTTGTCAGACTCATAAATCTGTCATGCATCATTGAATGAATGTGCATTTACAACTGCATTACCACATGGCCGACAACAAGTAAAGCACATGGTGCTCATTTTCCAATTTTTTTTTTTCATGGACCCCAATGGCAGCCCGAAAAGTGTGACCATTCAGAAAGCCAAAACACTACAGTAAGCTTTGAAGATGATTGGTATCAATAAACAACAATTTTAAAGGATGATAGAGTCCTTTATAATGATCACTTTGAAGCTATTTTGAGGACTGTGTGTGCCTGTGATGGTTCGTTTGGTCATCCTAAACCTTTATTGACCGGCCAGCCACAGCAGGTTAGCGGAGACAGGAAATGATTGTTCCTCCCAGGATAGTATCAGTAGGATAGTCATTATCGATCCAGCCCCCAGTCGATTAGCCCTCAGGACATTTGATTAATGCTGCAAATAAGTTTGACACTGTGGTTTATAAGGGTTTCTTAAGCAGTGTGTCATATACAGTGATGAAAGTTGAAATGCTGTTATTGATTGAGCATCTGCACATAAATCCCCAACATGACCCCTTACATTTCCCAAGTCTGGCTGTTTCAACCTCCCCGACACACTGCTGCGCTGTATAACGTGAACCAAGTGAAGAAGTTGCCACTTCATGCAGTGATTTTTGACATTGTTATGTGTTTCTATTGTCCAGTTGGCTACTGTGTGTTAATCTCCTATCAGAAGTGTTGTGGTTTGTTTGTGTCTTTTTGAATCTGTGGACTCGCCTTAATACAAGGGTCAGCTGTGGAAAATGACTGGGTTGGGAATGCTGGCAAAAAGTGATCACTTTTATGGAAATAATTTTTCAGATAAAGGATAAAGCTGGAAGTATTCTGTATTTTTTATTGTTAACAAATAAGACCAAAACCAATTATGTGTTTTTGATGAGGTGAGGAATTCTCAGGCCCTATCCACAGCAATCATCTGCAGTCCCATTAATTCCATTTAAGGTGTTTATTTTAAAAAGGTGTGTGGGGTTTTTTTTGTTTTTATTTTAGAGAATAAAATTTATCACAAACAGGGCACTCCATTTTCCAGAAAATGTTTCTCAAACGGGAGTAATTGGTAGATTTGTAATGGCGTATTTCCACAAGTGGAATAATACACATTAAGTATCCCACTGGGTTTTTAGGTCAGCAGGACAGTCTTTGTGGAATTCAATTATCATGCTGATGTTGATCTTGATAAAGTTGATGTTTTCTCAAAAGGAAATCTAATATAACTGACTAAATGTTCTTCTTTTGGCCTCATATTCAATTCACAGTATTTAAGACGCAACATTCACAACATCCATGCATTGTTGGAGATCCTTAATTTTCAATTAGAGAAGCCCTGATTAATATGGCATGGAATTAAATGTAGCAGATTTATCAGCTAAACATTAATTCTGTGATCTCTACTATATAGCATGATATATGCAATATCTCCAATATTTAAACCTCCAGCTCAGCCCCTGTCTATGGCACAGTGGAACAAGATATATCAGGCTGCTCAGACAATACGTCAGTTCATTGTTGATTTTGGTCTTTTCAAGGGATTTGGTGACATTAAGAAAAATCCAGTACAACACCAGCCTTATCCTTTAAGGTGGGAAGATGGCTTTATAGTTAGTCTTTGGAGAGAAGGGGGCTTTATCCCCATATGCAGCCATATCTGCTGAGATATAGTAGGACAAACATTAAATCCTATCTTGTCTCTAAAACACAAACAACAGTTGTGGGATTTATGATTTGCCACAAATATGACGTCAGCTTCAAACTTAATGGGGTGACTGCTGGTCTGATGCTATGCAAAGTGTCAGGCAATCTCAACGGACTTAAATGTGAATGTAAACTTTCCTCCTCATCAGATAAGCCTCATAACAAGTGTGTCGTAGCTTAGGTTCATTCACAAACCGGAACGCACACAGAAAAGAATCTATGTCAGCCGTTGAACTGGCACATTTGTGGCTATGTGTCGTAAATTGCAATTATGCTGTATTTTTGTGTGATAAATGTATATACCAAAAAAAAAATATAGGAACAAATTAGTCTACTTTTAAATGCAGCATTGAAGATGTTTGTTGACAGTGAAATTACAGCTATTTATTTATTTATTTATTCATGCAGTGTCTATAAGAGTAAAGTTGTAAACATATGTGAGGTCAGTTGAATAAATTATATTATTTAGCACAGACAAGATCTGGTTTTCTCTGCATATGCACATACTTGCATTATAGTGATTTCAGTTTTTACAGATTACATGTTTACATCTTTTGCATATGTGTTTTGGGCATATCAACCTCAGATTATGGTTTTATTTTCAACTTTTTGATAAGATATGAAAAAATATGAAAAGACATGCGTATGCATGCATGTTTGTGTGTGTGTGTGTGTGTGTGTGTGTGTGTGTGTGTGTGTGTGTGTGTGTGTGTGTGTGTGTGCGTGCGTGTGTGTATCTTTGTGTGTGTCTCACAAGTGTGGACTGACTGGTGGAGGGTTTAATCTAAGGGTTGCTGCCTGCTTCGACACATCAATCAAAACGCCCACCTCAGAATCTTATAACTGCCAAACCTGTCAGTGCTGTCAATCTTTCTCTTTTTTTTTCTCTCTCTCTCACTCACACATACACGCATGCACGCACGCATGCACGCACGCACACACACACACACACACACACACACACACACATCACACACATAAACACACACTGACACGCACACACGTACTTCTCTGATTGCAGCATGACTACATCAGTCTGACCCCTAGCTGTTGGAAGAAACCTTCAAATTGTATTTTTTTTTCAGAGCAGAAATAACAAAAGAAAGAATTAAGTCTTTATTTTTTTGTGATTGAACTTTTTTTTTTACTGTACCTTTAGTACTAGTGTGTTATAAGGTTCAAACTGGAGCCAGATCAGTACAGGTCAGGGATATACAACGGAGCAAGTTAAGAAGAAAATGTTGGCCCTATCCATGTTAGACCTGTTATTATTGACCATACAGTGGTGGAAGAAGTATGCAGTTCTTTTGCCTAAGTACTAATACCACGCCTTTCTGAAGTGAAAATGATGCTTAAGTAAAAGTAAGTAAGTACAAGAAAATGTACTGAAAGTGCCCAATGCAAAATAAAATAAAATGCCCCAAAACTCAAATTAATCAAATAAATAAAATAGAAAAATTAATTGAAAACATTTATTAAAATAGTTGGAAATTAATTTTCTGTCAGTTGGCTTGTTTATTAATTAACTAATTGTTTTAGCTGTTTTGTATAAACTGTTTGGTAATCTAATTTAGAACAAAGCAAATACTTTACAAATTGAGATATTTGCATAAAAACATGAAAATTTATAAAGTAACCAGTCACTAAAGCTGTCAGGTAAATTTAGTGAAGTAAAAAGTACAATATTTCTTTCTGAAATGTAGTGGAGTAAAAGTATATAGAGGCATGAAAAGAAAATACTCAAGTGAAGTACAAGTACCTCAAACATGTACATAAGTACAGTTTTTGAGTATATGCACACAGTTACACCACTGGTGCCATATCTGTAATTTCGGACAAAACCCTCCCACTTTGTGAGATGAAATCCACACCACAAGAATGAATACATAATAATAGTAATGATAATCACAATAATAATAAACCACTGGCAGAATAATTTATCAATCATCTTGCAGCACAGGATAAAAAATAGCAAACTTCAGCTGACTGGTCTACTTTAATGTAATTATACAGGAGAATGTTACATGAAATGAAAGCACGGCATCTCTCGTCTCCTCTCCCTTCCTTCGCTCTCCATCTTTTTAATGAGGGTGTCTATATTTGACAAGTCTCCAAGTGCTTCTAAATACACACTTATTATAAAGAGTGACATAAGAATCCATGAAAAAGCTCCACGCTATCTTTTTTTGAAATCATGATTCATAATTTTTTACTAATGATATGGTTCAGCAAGTCATTATGGTTCTATTTAGAGCCACTTGACATCAAATTGAGACAGTCATGTTTCAGTCTCTAAAGCTGATTTTAAAGATAAGCAGCGATAAGAGAGTTGATTCAAGTATAGATGTTACATCTCTTACTTTCACTGCTTCGTCTTGTGGGAATCATGTATGCACCCTTCCTGTCTGAAGGCCAATACCCAATAGCAAGCTATTATTCTATCTGTAGAAAGAGATTGAGGAATGCGAGCAGGTTTAATAGTTATTAGTGTAAGTGTCAATGAAACCTGCCAGAGTGTTACATGATTCGCCTGCAGGTGACAGACGTGAGATTGGCTGGATATCAAAATTATAAGGCAGCCTGGAAAGATACAGGTGCACTCTAAAGACCTTTTCACAGAAGAGAACTGCAAAATAAAAGTAATGCTCTCATCTCTCTCTCTCTCTTTCTCTATGGCTGTTATTTATAGTATATATATGTGTATATATATATATGTACTGTATAGTGCAAGACCTTTTGATGAATCATCAAGTTTAAATAAACAAATCACAGGTCTTATTCCTGAGTGGAGCTTTTTCGGTTTGACGTGTCATCAGTCCGTATATAATCCACTGGGGTAAAAAACAAAAAACACACAATCTCTGATGAGCTATGTTCCCTATGTGTTTATCTCCACAGTCCTCTGATTGAACTCCCAACCGGTCATTGTGTGTTTGAAATGTATCGTTATGTGTACGAATCTCGCTCAACCCTGCAGAGTAGCCACGGGCTGCAAGGCTTAAGCTTTGTCCTCGCTGACGCTTCCTCTGTGTTTAAAACAACCACAAATTCCCTGAACGTCATCAGTGGCATGTCGTCACACATGTACAAAGAGACAAGAGCACACATGCATGCAGCCCTGCAGCACAGCTCATGATTTATTCTCTCTAAAATGACAAAAAAAAAAGAAGGCAGTCGGAAGTGCTGATGAAAAGCTAACTCATAACACTCTTTGACACCCCTTATATGTTTTATTAATTGATAACATATTATTCTACTTTAATTGCCAATGCCTAATAATAGATATTTTGTGCTGTTGGACAGTTTTTAAAATGTTTTCTTGGATGTTACATTACTCTGGCAACCATGTATATGGACACACTGACAGGCTGGCTGGTCTGAAGTTGAGGTAAAAATGGTGTGTGGAGACAAATCCACTTAAGATGCATCTTGCAGTTGGTCCACTCTTTTGACCATTACTGATGCTGGTGTTTGATGTTGCTATTTGGGTGGAAAGTATCAATCTATAGAAGCAGCTGCTTGGATTAATAAAGAGAATAAATTAACTGCGATGCAGGAAAGAGAGAGGAATTCATTTTTTTAAGATATATAGGGTGGTATGAGCCAAGAGAAAAAAGCCTTGTGCATTTAAAACTGATAGGATAATAGGAAGTGGTGGTAAAATCTATGAATGGCTCAGAGCCAAGAGGCGTACCTGAAAGAGAGTGAATGAAGGAGCAGAAGAAAAGGAATGAAGTTGTCTTAGTTAATGAAACACACCGTGGAAAATCAGTACCTGTTCACTGCTGTAACACAAGTGGAACTGTTACTAATGTGACTTTATAAAATTGTATTTAGATGTGTTGGTTATGGTATGCAGTCTGACATGAATTCATCGGAGACAGACAGGGTAGTGAGTCATAAATGCAGCATAAAAGAAACAATAACTGGAAAAGTGAGCAAAGAAAATTTAATAATGTGACATCAAATTAAAAAAAAGAACAAAGGCTAGCCAAGACGAGAGGGATGATGTAATTTATAGCAATAAATCTTGGCTCATTTACAGCTTTTTCAATACAGGCGGAGGGTAATGGCCGGCTTACAGAACCGTCTTCGTCATTACTCGTATTAGACTAAGTGCTCCACTTCTCCTGACAGAGCGGGTAAAAAGGAAAGGGGGAGAAATGAATGGGAAGGCCAGACATTTACTGTCCTACCCTTAGCTCATATGAGGTATGGCTGGACTGAGAGTCTCCACCCACCAGCCGGCTATGTCCTTGCTTTTGTCCTTTATCATTTAAGAGCTGATCTCATGGAGAACTTGAGAGGAGGAAGTTTCAGGAGGAAATATGTCAATCTGTAAGCCTGTGAAGGATTATTATTCATATTTATCCAGTTGTTTTTTTTTTATCCTTTTCTTTTCATATTTTTCAAGTTTTTTTAATGTAGTGTTAATTGTTGAAACTGTTTCATTCCCTTCATAAAAGTTGGCAATAGAACAATTTCTTAATTACCTTAATGCTTTTTTTCCATTAATTTTCTTTTACAGATTGACGGACTGTTGGCGAAGCTGTGTCCAATCCACGTATATTAAAGTGCTCAGTCTTCTTTTTTTATAGAAGAGATCTTGAAGGAAAACTTTTCCCCCCAAATGACTGTTTGTATATCATACACTCATTCTCTGCTACATTGAATTTGTGAAGAATTCTTTATTTTTCTCACATGCCTCTTGTGAATGAAGAATCCAAAAACAAACAAAAAGAAATCTATATCATTGAAGTCATGGGACTCCATGTTAAACAACAAAACTATATCGAAACATCTTTTAGAACTTGTACAGTATAATCAAAGTCTTATTTATCCAGTTGTATGCTCAGTATTTCCCAAACACACAGTTGCTTTTAACAGAGCTGAACTGAAAGTGAAACTTACCTATGCTCATTTCAAAGACAACTCCACTGACAAAAATGGTAATTTTACCTCACTGAACACAGGAGCTGCTGGTCTACCTCTGCCTACACCAGTTTCTTTGTTTGTGTTACTGGGTGACTTATGTGACTTGAAAAATCTAATCAATCAACGCAGCAGTAGACCAGCAGCTCCTGTGTTCAATGAGGCAAAATGAATGCTTTTATGTTTTCAGGTTGTCCGTATGAGCATTTGCATCTCATGAAAGCAATATGTGATAAACACCTTGAAGGAATAACCTTAAATTTGACACAAAAGTTCACTCGGACTTTAAGATGAAGTGATTAGGACTATGGTCAAAGATGTTATTGGTCAAAAATGTTACTGTGACCTCATAAAACATGTTTTTGGCAATAACTAATTATAATAACGAAGAATTTATTCCCTAATTATTGCAAAATTTCACACAAATGTCTTGGGGGATAAAATAATGAAGTGAGGACTTTTTAAGTTCCAAAGGTCAAAGGTCAGCTTCACTGTGACATCATAATGATTTGCAAAATCACTTTTTTGGCCATTACTTAACGTCATATTTCAGAAACAGAAGCAGAGACATTTGATAAGATACTGAACTAGTGACGCTAATCTTGGGTGTCCACCTTGAATCTGTGCTGATTGTTTGATTGTCTGTGCTGCTGGATTGAGGATGTCTCTGAAGCAAACAGGCTTTAAAATGGGAAACTTCTTTGCAGCATTAACCATATCTGAAGCATTGACTACTGTCATGGACAGTAAGGATGTAAACAACAGAGATGGCAATTTCGACACCGAAGATGTACCAATTTTGAATTAAAAAGAGGTGGGTTTATTTTCCTAAAACTAGATTTTACAAGCAAATAAATGGAAGGCAACAGAATTCGAGTTACAGGGCCCTTAACAGAAGTCAATATAATGTAACTCTACTGGATCTATCACAATGAGACACTGGGACAACATATATACTGGCTGATCAGACCAAATTAAACACGCAGGGGAGAAGTACATGGACAATGACTAAAACTAACACAGAGAAACCCTAATCCCCCCTATGATGTTGGAGCTCTTGGTTTGGTACGTGGGCTGGCCTTCAGCATAAACCCAGCTCCGCCCTCAGCTCCATCTTTTGCCAACCAGGAAGTGAACACAACTCCAGGTAACTAAAGGAAAAGAGAAATAACTTCCAAAAGCAAACTGCAGCATGACAAAACAGTGTAAACTGACATTTAAAAAACAATGTGTTGTCAAGTGCAGAACATTCATTTTCAACAAAACAGACCTGATGTTGTATGTAATTTAAGTGACACTTTTTGTTAATTTTTGGATTCGCAGTTCACCAGGGGCAAGAAACAACAAAGTAATCTTCAGAAATTCAGCAGAACAGGGGATGAGTAGTGAGTCAACGTCATTGTCAAAGTGATGGCATGTGATGAGTAGGACATAAGAATGGGCTGTAATCATTTACAGACTAAATTATGTTATGTGATTACAGCAGTTAGGCTTTATGGTAAGTTTTCAGTCTTTATGCTAAACTACACTTAAATATCACAAATTAACATATTTAAAGAGGCTACAAGTTTACTCACTGAAGTTATCTAGATTATTAAGTGATCCTGCTTTGTGCGACTGCTGGATCTGAGCTGTGTCTTTAAATAAAGACAGTAATAGTAAAGGCCAGATTCTCCTGATATCACAATGTGCCACTTCAGTGATCACTGTTGTGCTGGGAGAGAAAAGTTTTCCTTTTTCTTTATTCCTTTGTGTTTCAAATGAGCTCAAATCTGAGTCATTAGCAGTCTGCTTTCAGTCTCAAGTGGGTTTCGACAGCCACAACAAACACGAGAGCTTCTCCTGACAGTTAAACACTTTCCCTTGTAGTCCAACTTTCCAGTTTTTAAAAAGGTAACAAACAATTCCTCGTTTTTTCCCTTGACATTTGCTGCAACACTTTCTGATTTGTAAAATTTGAAAGTACTGCGTCTAAGTCAGTCATGTCAGAACATTTTAAGCATCTTTATTGGACTCTACATCATTGTCCTGGCTGATAATGTCTAATACCCGTCTTCTAAAAGTAGGTTTTCTTCCGGGAGTGTAATGACATTATGCTCGGAGTGGATGATCTGGATGTACTCTGGACAATACCTTTGGACAGGTACAGCGTCGGGTTGGATAATGAGTCATGGAAAACATCACATGGCTATAATTGATTTAACTCAAGTCGTACTAACGCACATCATTTAATGTGCTCGCTCTCCATGTCACTTTACTGAAGGTACTACTTTTATTGCAGTATGTGGAAATGGATAAGCAAACATTACTTCAAAACCTTTTTCAGCTGATATTTTGTTTGTCCATCACAGGACGGTTTGTCAATCAAACATCTTTGCTGAGCAGATAGGTTACACACATTTCTCAGAATCCACTCACCAGCCAAAATTGTGGAAGTGGGAAAAGTGGGACTGATTTCTTCAGGGCCCCACTGGGAGGGCAAAAAAGCCTAGAATGAAAAGTTCCATTTTTGTTTTTTTTAATCATAAAATGCATCTTGACAGGGGGCCCACCGAGTTGCTTATTCATAAGGGCCCAGAATTTGGTGCCACACCCTTAAAAAGATTGAACATTTGTCCTGTGCACAGTCATACATGCATACTGTGTATGAGATGTATTGACAAGCACCTGTCTGGTGTGTGTTTCTGGTCTCGTCTCCTCTGTTGCACATCACACTTTAAGCTGTCAGATCCACTGAGAGTCATTTCTGACACTTATTAACATCCCTTTTGTTTTTATTTCTGTGATGGATTGAAAAGAGAATGTTCAAAGGTATTTCTTCAATCTAAACTGTGAATAATGGAGATACATTTTTTTGCAGGTGAAATGGGCATATAATTGACATTTTTTGCAAGCTCACTTCTTTTTTTTTTACCTCAAATTAAAAAAGAAAAATCTGTTACAGAATGCTCTTTTAATATGGCCTCAATCTATCATCATAACATTAAAACAATCAAACCTTTTTAAGACAAACCACAGGTGTTTTCATTAGTCAAGCTTAATCAATTGTTCTCACTAATCTGATTTTTTTCATGATTGCAACAAAAAAAGGTTCTGAAACGGCTTTTTTTTTCCAGCAGCAGTGAGATTTATTTTTGACCGACAGCATTTTTCATGCTTTAATGTGATTGACAGTGTTTCCGTGCACATTTGACTGATACACTGCACCTATTGATTTCCTATCACTGTAACACTGCAGGGAAAGACCACCGCATACTGCAACACACCTCATGTGTACTGCTGCAATGTATGTGTGCGTCACACTTGTGCATTTCAAAAATGAAGAAGCTGACGTTCAAACTTGCCTGACCATAAATCATCTTTAATCTTTATGTTTCAGTCGTGCTGCCATTTTCATCTGGATTCACTGCATGTCATTAATGATTTTAATGCAATGCACTTTAAGTAAAATGTCTTTTTTAGTTCTTCAGCCATGTTCAGTTCACTTATGGAAAATTACCATCACCCATCCACATTATGGAATATAATTCAGCTGTGCCTCTTTGTTTTGACAGATTCTGCAGGCTCTCTTATTACTGCTGCACTCACTGATTGCTGCGGTGGCTGCCCACGTATCGAACTGCAGTAAGTAATGAAAATGGTGTGTGTCCACTGTTGGTTTCCCCATTGATCCCATCAGAGGTAAGTAGCTCTACTCCAATTAGGCCTTAATATGCCCGAGGGAGGGGAGAAGAGGAGATTGTGAATGTAAAAAAAACTGTATGAAATGTGTAGCAAAGGATTCCATGTAAAAAAAAGATAATAATAATTTGCAAGTTAAGTTTAACAAATGCCACATTTTACATGCAATACATTTGATATTTCATAATCAATCAGTGTAATGCGCATGGTGTTGCGCAAGAGAAAAACACTGCTATTCTGACAGCCGATCATTAAAGTTTAAGGTTAAAACAAATGCCCGCCTGGGACAAGTTAGACTATTTATCTTCTTATTCAATATTAAATTAGTCAAAATGCAGAATCATTGATAAAACTCTCCTGTTTTCCTTCTTTCTTGGCAATTTATGCTTCCATCTCCAGCTGCCGAAAGCCTGTTTTTCCTCTGTGTTGAAGAGCTGACAGGAGCTGATTCTCGTCACAGCAATGCTAACGTAATCAGCTGAACCCACACAACCTTCGATGCACAAATTATATTACGCTACAGTTTGAGGAGGGGAGGGTTCCTTCAGAGTGATTTAGTTAATGCCTGGACCCACGATGAACATTGAGTGGGGGAGGGAGGTGCAGCCTTGAAGCGACATTAGAGACATACAGTATAGTAAAAACACAGCTATGCATCTGTGTGTGTGTGTGTGTGTGTGTGTGTGTGTGTGTGTGTGTGTGTGTGTGTGTTTGGAAGAGAGTGTTTCTGCTTCACTGCTGCTGCACATCTGGCTTCCTCTTGCAGCAGGTACCAATCGAGTTAAGATGCCCATTTCAAACGAAGCATAAAATACAAACCATCCGAGCCAAGGGAAAAAAAGGGGGGGAAAAAAAAAAGAAAACTAGCAGGTGTTTTGATGCTCGCACATTGATATGGAAGAAATCAAAGTTTTATTTCAAACTGGAGTTGTCAATTCCTATTCAATAACACATTCACTTGGCACAGACGAAATTATTCTTTATTCAAGTTCCGCTTTGATGCTGAATAGCCAAATAAATGATTTATCCCATTTGAAATTATAATTTTTGAGGTTTGCGTAAAAATGTCTGCCTGTGCCAAAAGTAAGTCTCTCAATCTACTCCACCACCCCTCTGCTCATTATCTGATTTCCCCCTGTGCTCAAAACGACATTTTTAATTCATTAGAAATACAGATAAACACTTATTACAAAATTATCTTACACAGCATAAAAGTACAGGAAATTCATCTTCACGTCTCGTTTTTTTTTTACAAACTCCACACATAAATGTCACATTCTATATCTTTCATCAGCAATCTGCTTTAAACTAGTATAACCTATTTTTCTATGTTCACAATAGATCACATGACTAATTAAGAATTATCATCCGACTCTGCTCTATTTACAGCATCTTGCAGCTCTAGTGTTGGTTTACCAGCCCACAACTTTACTGCTTTGGTTAACTCTCGCCGCTCTTATAGCATCATATATATCATATCATAGATTAACACATAGACATAAGTGAATACATTCCTGCAATTTAGTCTCTTAAATAAGAAATACATTTTAATTTATTAAAGAAATTGATTGGAATAGAATTAGAATGAACTGAACTGGATTTTTTCAACCAAGACAGACTTATTGGTTTTGGTATTAGGCGAACCGTATCTGTATTTTTTATCCTCCCCAGGGCACCTGTTGCAGCAGGCGGGATGTGTTTCTGATTAGAAGTGATACCAGCTGCTGGCTAACAGGCTAACGGGTCAGAAACATTTATCTGGCTAACAAAGCCCTGGCAGGGCCCCTCTCCTCCACTCTGCTCTCCGTAATGCTTTACGACACTGTCATTTAAAGATGACATATGATAGGAGCGGGGTGCAGCTTGCCAATATCCCCCTGTCGTCACACACACACACACACACACACACACACACACACACACACACACACACACACACACATACAGCTGCTGAGGAGGCAACCCAAAGAGGCGGACAGAGAGGCAGAGATGGATGAGCAGTTGCTGTGTGTGTGTGTGTGTGTGTGTGTGTGTGTATGGCGCACGTGCGTGTGTGTGTGTTTGTGTGTGTGTGTGTCGGCCAGTGTAGACTTGGTTATTTATTTGATTATTTCTTCCAGTTTTACACCTCTCATGAATCAAGAGAAATGGTTCCATGTGACTCTAGATATTGGTCATCCTCTTTGGTGTGTGTGTGCTTGTGTGTGCTTGTGTGTCTGTGTGTGTGTGTGTGTGTGTGTGTGTGTGCGTGCGTGCGTGCGTGCGTGCGTGCGTGCATGTGTGTAAAACCAGCAACATGGTGACCCATGCACAACAGAATACAGTTTGTTGGGCTTGGGTGATTCCCATGGTCCCGCAAGTAATCACTAATTGAATAGACACATTACTTATTAAGTAATCAATTAATAATTGATTAATTAACAAGAGAAAGTGAGTCCAGTGGCACAATAAAACCTAATTATAATACACAGGGGAGGCAGAGCACACTGTTTCCATAGATAGATAGAAGTGATTACTTGTAAAGCATCCATTTTAAAGTGTGTTTTTAGAAAAAAAAAATTAACAAAAAAATAAGTTTTGATTGTAGCTTCAGGCAGTAAAGCTGTTGAGCACTGAGCACTGTGTTGTTTTTGTACTGTTTCGTCAATGTCATTTTATACCGTGTATCCTTTGTTTGCATTCATTTTCTGTCAAGCAACATCTTTTCATTCAATGCTTTCTTAAATATCTATGTCTTTTCCATTCAGCATCTCCTCTTTATAACACAGGCTTGCTTATAAAGCAGTCCAAGCAAAGAAATCACAGACCAGTGATGTAGTACTCTAGATTTGATTTCGTCTCAAGACCGGTCATAAGACCATTTTTTGAAAGTTTCGATTTCGCTTTGGACTCAGCTGCATTTTTAATTGGCCTCATCTCAGTCTCAGGCAAAAAGGACTTGGCTTTTATTTCAAAACTGATCAAAACCACAGCTGCTCACCAAATTGCCTTTGAAAAAAAGAAGGTTTAAATGAAAATGATTATGTTGAGTTCGGCTCCTGAGTGTTTTTTGTTGTTGTTGTTGTTGTTGTTGTTGTTGTTGTTGTTGTTGTTGTTGTTGTTGTTGTTGTTGTTGTTGTTGCTGTTGTTTTTGTATTTGTAGTTCAATCTTCATTTGCTTTCTGTGATCTTTTCAGATCAATATCAGGGGTGTCTTTGGTTTGTGTTTACTTGTGTCATGCAGTGTGTGCACTGGTCTGGTCTTAACCTGGTCTCGACCCCTCAAAGTCTTGGTCTTGTCTCTGTCTTGATACACTTTGCTCTTTGGTCACTACACTTTGGTCACGACTTGGCCTCGTTTTAGATGGTCTTGGCTATAAAAATGTCTCAGACTGTGGAGAAGTTCCACCAGAATGACGTATTTTAAAATTCAGAAACTTAGTTTACACCTTTATAGCTTGGTTTGGTGTCTTCTCAAGAACCAGGGCCAGTTATTTTTAATCAGTGGCCATGATTTAAAGATCCAGTGTGTAGGATTTAGATTTAAATGAGCATAAATCAAATATAATATGTATGTATTTAGTGTATAATCACCTGAAAATAAGAACAGGTGAATGAGGTGAATCTGCTACCTTAGAATGAGTCACATAGAAAGCAGGTCCTTGTCTACAGAGTCCGCTATGTTGCACTGTCATGTTTGTACAGTAGCCCAGAATGGACAAAAGCAAACACTGGCTCTAGATAGGCCCTTTCATGTTTTCTGAAAACGCATTCAGGAGAAATCTTGAAATTAGATTTTGTTAATGGATGGCAAATTAAAACATGTCACAGTAAATATAATCCAACATCATAAAGCCATTTGGCTGCCTTTGGTCATTGAATTACAGCCATGAGTATGATATAACTTTTAAAAAATCCTTTCGCTTTATATTTGATTGTGCATATTAAATGTCTCTGCACGGCTTCTTTTTTTTATTAAGACATGTTTCCATTAGTTACAAAAGGCCTATTGATTCAGTGCTGGCTCAGTATCAGGAAGTGCAACCAACAAGAGAATATTTATGTGTTTTTTAAGTGATGTCTCTTCCATAATGTAATTGCTCCTAATATATGCCGGGAAAAGAGTTAGTTGTGTTTGTGGAGGAAAAAAGTCAGCGTGCCGTTTCAGCTGCACTAATTGGACAGTTGTCATGAAAGACTTTAATGAGCAGAAGTAATTGCCATAGAATTATGTTTGAGATGTTTAATGTGGGTTCATGCACTTGATGTTCTGTAGTTTGTACAAGTGACAGAAACACAAAGTGAACTGAGCCAGATAAGGACAAGGAAAGCGCTTAGAGACAGTCATATATTTAACAAACAACAGTATTTGTACTTTCAGTACTTCTGCTGCAGTTCCGATTCATGTCTCTCTCTACTCCGTACAGGAAGCAGCAGAGGATAATCAGATTACCTGTTCCGAATAGGGAAAGATAATTAAATCTTACATGAGCTAATCCATTTACCAATTTATTGGCCCTTTTACAGATTGGGATACCCTTTCCAAATGCAGAGGAATGGCTCTTAAATTTAGATCAGTAAAATGGAAATCACATTGTTTAAGATTCCCATTGTTCCTTTAGGCTAATTGTAGATGTTACGATTATGTTTACATGCATGGCTACATTATGTTATTTTATGGGATGTCATTGTGGATAAACTTTTCCTGAACTCAGTTTATCAGTTGAAATAACTGATATCAGTACATCTGAGACTGACAGAAATATTCATTATGTTCTGTTCATTATATAATATATATATATAATAACTGTAGAAGACGTTCATGCTTTCTGCTACAAAACACTGCAGCTCCTCTTGGTTTTAGTGTTTCTGTGTCTTGAATTTCTTAAGTGCATCATCTGTGTCAACATGGAGGTGGGTTTTGGTTTGGGGCCGTGAGAGTGGAGAGCTAAATGGATAAAGCCCTGAAGACTGATGAAGCTAGGAAAACAACACACACACACACACACACACACACACACAAATACACACTGACGCACCAAGTTTCTGAGTGACAGAGGCACAACACACCAGTAGTTTCAAAGGGACTGTCTGCTCTAGATACAAAAGCTGACCCAGAATGGATGCTGACGCAGTGGCACACAATTTGAATGACCATCGCTGACTGAGAAGGACATAATATATATACTCTATATATTTTGTCTTGACAAAATCATTGGATAGGCCCCAAGCTATACAGTAAAAAAAGGAAAATGCATTGCTTTATAATTATTAAGTTTCAACACAATGTAATTTTAAATTAAACTAATTTAGCCTTTTCATTCAGTTAGATTTAAAGCATTTCTGTTATCACTCAACTTTATGTCATACACGAACAGACTGTAGCTAAATTCATCACTACAACTCAGAAAAAAATCAATGAAATTTTTTTATAGCACTTGACCTAAGTATAACCACATAACAAAACGGAGTTGCAGAGCTTTGCTGTCTCATTGTTTGACATTTTGCACAATAAGAAGGTTTTTAAAATTGCCTGCTCAAAGAGGGAGATATGATGCACAGACAAAATATGTGATAAATGTCACAATTAGCATGCAACCTTGATCAGGCAGGGTTTGAGGATCTCCTCTCTTTCAGTCCACTAAAATGTTCCCTTTGCATTGATCAGTTTGATAAAGACCAGCTATAGAAGAAAACAACAGAGAGAAGAGAGAGAGCGGGCATTGACTGACCTACTCTTAAAATAGCAGCCATACTCACAGATTTGAAGAATATGCTTTTCATCAATCTAATGGAACATTCCAGTCATGGCATTTTGACACCTAAACACATGAACACACTGAACATGAACACTTCCAAGTTTTCACTTTGACTCGTCAGCTCAGTCCATGTGATAGAAATGATAATGAATGAATGCAGTTTTCTGTGAAAGCATAAATGGACATAACAATAAAAAAGTTAATAATCAAAAGTTTCTAGTCCCATATCCAGTCTTTGTTGATGTCACCTCTAGATGATGCGAATGACATCGGCAGCAAAGATGCAGTAACACTGTGGAGTAACTATTTCTGTAAAAATTAAATGGGTTCCTCGAGAGAGGCGGAGAGGCTATTTGTCTCCTAGTCCAAACAAGCTGAATCTAAGTAGGAGATCAATACTGATATCTTTAGGTGTCTAACTGCTCCACTAATATATTATTGATGTCTGGGTCTCGCTGGATTGAATTTGGGCTGCACATAGCAGTTCATCTTGATCAGCGAACACAGAGGGGAGATGCTCCGACAGAAGAATACAAGAATTCCCCTAGAAATGTGTATATGATGTCCATAAAGCACCAAAAGACATAAAGGTATTAGAGGGACTTTCAGGGTGAGTAATGAAGGAGGTTACAGAGTGTGATTGGAAAAGGCTGTCACAGCCTTTAGTTTCATTTGTCCAATGTTTTATATGAGATGTAGAGGCTGTTGAGTTCAAATGCTTTTCCAGGACTTAATGGTGTGAGCGGGGCTACTTATCACTTTCCAGTCACTCCACCTTTGACCTCACAAACCTGGTTACTTAACAGATGCCAGGGTATTAGGCTTACTGGCTATCAGCAATTACCATGTAATTATCAAAAGTGCATCGTCAGGGATGTTTTCGAATAGCAGTTAAATGACAAATTGCTTTAAGACACTGACAATCATCTGTCAGTTGTTCATTTTCCTGACAAGCAACCTCCTGGGTAGATGATATATATAGGGGAAGATGCTGCCTTCCTGTCAGCTTGGCTAAATTTGGGCTACATTTTGGCTCTCATGCCTATTTTGCAAGAATTGATGGTGCTTTTTGTTGGTGGTGTTGAACAGTGATGGTGTGTGGCTGCAGTTTTCTAATAGGGATAAGGAAATCAACTCACCAGTCTGTAAACTCTCATCCTGCCACCTTCTAGCTAGCCAGGTCAAGGATTTCAAATGTAAACATCAGTACACATCAAGGAAAATATGGGGAAAAAAATAGCACAAGCTCAACTAGCATAGCGTAGCATGTAAAAGCGAAGGTGGAGGTAGTGTGAGGTTTTTATACCTCCACAAGGTCAGGAGGTCACGGTGGTTGGCATGGTTGAGCATTCAAAGTGTCACCAGGGTCTCCAGTTTGTCACATTGGTTTCTTATAACCATAGCTGCCATCTTTCTCTAACCAAATATTTGTATTGGCTTAAATTTAACCAAATTGGATGCACAATAACAAACACTATATTTTGTTAGTATAAGGACTCATTGGCATAACATCACATATTATCACAAAAGGACTCATGAATCACTGACGTCACCAAGTATTTAAATTGTATTTGCAGCATTAAATCACGCTGGTTCAATTCATACTAGGGGCCAGACAGTAAGCAACAGCCACCCAAGGAACATGGTGCCAAGAAATGCAAATATAGTGAGGCAAAACAACAGTGTGAATCTGGGGTTGGCTTTTACTTTCACTTTAACTTTTGATGGTGTGTGTATTTACAAGTAAAAATCCTGCATTGAACACCTTTAAAATCTGATTAGGTCCATGACAGAAAAGTATGTTTTTTAAGTACTCAGTTGTGAAACAGAAAATGTACCTAAATATTCAAAACATTTCCCTAGTTATTCCCATCATCATCTAGAGCATATTTCCCAATTCTCTGTCTATGAAGTATCTTCAGATTTTGTACCCTTTGACATCACAAAATTGAGTTTTAGCACCCTAGTCTTTGGAGAGTTTTACATTTTTGGATTGTCTTAAGTATAGTCTCTAGTTTTGTTTTTGGAAAATACAGGCTTAAATCTGACTCAACAGAAGATTTATATTCATATTTTCTCTCAAGTAATTGCAATTAACTTATAAAAACATACTTGATATTTATTCTAAATTCGTGTGCTGTTTAAGCCGGAACTTACCTTACTCAGTCTGAGTTTTTTTTATGTATTTAGCCAAAGAATCATCAGACGCAGACTTCGAGTCCATCTGGTGCTCCTCAGTAAGCACACTATGATTCCAGTTTCTGCACATATCCACCTCAATATGCTTGCAGCTTCTCGTGTAAACCTTTTTGTAAACCATAGGTTTGAGTGTTTTTTTGAGGATGGATCATTGTAAAAACCTACTTCGTTCTACACTGTGAATGCAAATGGCATATCACAAGTGATGGATTACCAATTGGTGTTCATTAACTTCCCTCGTTTCCCTGTCTGTTTCTGCAGCACTCTGAAAGCTGCTGTAATTCCACTAATGGAGTGCTTACCATTCAGGGCCACTTTTCCTGACAGTGACTGATGCTGCTTAATTGCTGAAAAAAATACAGAGTGGTTCCCCTCCGCTGCTAAATACAGCATAACTGCAGCCACAGTAAGCTCACGTCATTATACCCAAGATGTGTTACTAACTACCTGTTGGGGGTCACAAGGGAGCAATATTAAATGTCTTCACACTAATGCTAAACCAGGACTTTCCATTTCTTATGAACAAAATGAAAAGACATTATTTTTGCAGAGCTATGCACAAAAACATAGGCAAAGGACAGTTACACCATGTGAATGTTTGCAGTATAATAATTAATATAAGTGAATGCTAAATGCAAATTCTATATGTGTGAATATACTCTGACAAAAAGGTGAGCAAAAATGTTCTATAGTGTGAGGTGTATTATGCTCTGTTTATATGGGTCTTATCTTGAGATCAGAGGTTAAGGGATGGTTAGGCCTTGGGGTCTGATGTCCGGAGTACTGGCACCAGGCTTAAATTACATGGAATGTATCCCCTTGGGGTTTTTGTGATTGAACACAATAGGTGAAGGAATGTTTACTGATAAATGTGTAGATACTTGTACCTATATAAGACACATGCATGAGCTGTAAGAGAGATTCACATTGGTCCTGAATCCTCTCCCAGGCAGACCATGGTGCTGGTGGATGCTGAACTTTGTTGTAATAAATTGATTCTTATGCAACCAAGTCAGTGTCAGCGGAGGTTTCTTCGTCTGCACATCATTGCTACTTAAGAAACAACGACAAGTGAAAGATATGAGAGAGAGAAAATGATAAAGACTTGTATTATTTCTCTTAATCCACACAGTTAAAAGGCAATTGGCATTTAAAATCTGTGTTGTTCGTGAATCCTCCCTACACACGACACACAAGCACAGCTGTTTACACTGCAGGATGTCGTTATAGTGATATCAAGAAATGCACATGGTGGAATGATATTATGGCAGGATGATGCAACCTGTTACCGTGATGTCAACAAATGCACATGTGGTGGGTTGAAGCAGCACGGTCTCTATGTTTAAACAACAGCATAGACTATCACGGTACTTGGGATTAGGCAGAAACGTGCCATACATCCACAGCGGAAGCAAACTCTGGGCTCCTGCACGGGGGTCAGTTGTTCTTGCACACTTGCGCTCCTTATATTACGTGGTTAGTGGAAGGATTATTACCTGGCGATGTCTTTCAGCATTTCATGTGTATACAACCGGCAGCATTCTTAAGTGACGCTGGCCGTGTGCATTGCATGTGGATGCACCCCGTGCCCTTCCGCTGTCTGCCAGTATATTATAACAACACCACCGGTTCTGTCCAAATGCCTTCTCATCTGATGCTGTCCAGCTGCGTCCAGTTGGAAGCAGAAGGTGGATTTTGGCGTTGTGTTCAAACGCCGAAAGCACTGACATAGCAGCTCTATTTGATGAGTTCGGAGTGAGGACAGGTTGGACACACACATGCATTAATGGGGGAGTGCAGGCACACCAGGCATCCCAGGCCTTTACATATGCTGCTTTTATTTTTTGTAACAGTGAGTAAAGACTCCTCTGTTTAACAGGAACAGTGGAGAGAATCAGAAAATTTTGCTGATTTTCAACCAGCTGTGTGTCATTGCAGCTTGCGCAGATAAACAGTGTTTGGTTTCCCCTGGGGAACCAGGGGGACCGCTGGCGTCAGCTGGTGCAGGACAGTGCACTGGCAGCACTGGGAAGAAGCCAAACACCATTCATTTGCACACACTGGACACACAGGACACAGCCACACAGCTAGTTCAATATCAGCGAGGTTTTCCTTATTTTCATTTTGCCCTGTTTTAATAACCAGGTGGTTTGATGCAGTGATACACTTTTACGCTGTGATCAGAAGCCTACAGTTAGGCTTTAGCTTAATGGTATTGGTTTTGTTTTGTTGTTGACATCCTGGATATATCCTCTAAACACATATTATAGACCGTTTTATCTGCTTCTTTGTAGGGTTGCTTTTTGAATTTTTTCCCAAAATTAGATAATATTTATTCAGGGAGTGCAGTAACTTACAGTGTGAGTAATAGAGCCAATAGGTAATAGAGCCAAACTGGTATTTGTAACTGCATCGTATTCAGTAAATTTCTTGTTTGTATTGTGGATTGTTTTCCGTTCCCTACTACAACTAAAAAGACTGCACAGACCCAGCAGGTCTTTCAAGACACTTTTTGAAACAACATTGTGTTTCTGTGCTTTTCAGACGCTGTACCGTGGTTTCCTTAGAGACATAGTACGAAAACACAAAATTCTCTCAGGACCAGTATTTTTTATCTCCATCTCAGTAATTGAATAGTATCCAGTCAATTATTTTTAATTTTGGGTCAAGCATGTCTTCCTCTGTACATTTTGAAGACAGCTATTTTGCAACATCATGTTACAATAATCATTTAATTAGTAAAACGATGCTACAATTACAAAACCACTGCTGAGCAGCAGTTTCTTGATGTGAGGGTAACTATACAATTTATCGCAAATGCTGAGCTTGTCTGTTCAGATTTTATTAATACACAGAGTGTGCATGCAGTGTTGTGGGGGGAGCACGCCAGCATTTCCATTAGCTCTGATTGAAATTGAGGCAGTGCAGATGAAATACATTCAGTTAAGGTTAAGAGTGTTTTTCTGCACACACAGCTACAGGCCAATGGTTGCAGGCCACAGCTCCACCTGACTGATGATGAATGACGAGAAGCAGAAGAGAGAGGAAAAGATGGAGAGAAAAGAAGCACGAGGCAGAGACAGGGCGAGGGAGGAGGCAGTATTTCAGTCACACTTAGCAAACGGCTGTCACTTGTGAGTCCAGACGCCTCATCACTCTCTGCTGTGTTGTTTCTCCAGCGCTGCTAATGAAATCAACACTGGCAGCATGCACGCGCACGTGTGTGTGTGTGTGTGTGTGTGTGTGTGTGTGTGTGTGTGTGTGTGTGTGTGTGTGTGTCCGTGCTTGTTTTGTATCTGCATGTGTGTGTCAGGTTGTTTTATTAAAGGGACCATGCATTAAACAGGGCTGTCATTTCAGGGCTGCCTCACCAGGCTGAGCGAATGTGTACATTAGCTTTCATGGCGCTTGTACAACAGAGTAATGCACAACACAGTGACAGTGAAAAATAATACGCTCGCTGATGGTCTTAAAAAAAAGTGTTTGCGATTCTGCAACAGCTGGCCTAGTCAGTGAAAACCTCTATTAGTGCTCCGAAATAGTCTAGCTTGAAAAGCTACTATCCTGGGTTCAAGCCTCTAAAAAAAACTGCCCTCAATGCTCAATGCTGTTTTCTCAGGTGGAGAAGCAACTGAGGATTCAGAGCTCTGTAGCTGGTATTAAGGAAGAGCTCATCAGCCACCTATCTACCTACATGGTAAAAAAAAAATTGCCACAAAACTGGCAACAAGATTGGTACAACACATATACTGTGTGTATGCAACCCCTAGAAATAGGCCATAGACTCCTTCCTTGAGAGCTGTGTAAAGGCCTCTGCTGTAGATGAGCATGCCAGTCTGCTTTTTTTAATTGGTGTGTCATGTCAGCTGACTTTGTCAAATGGCACTGCTTTTCAGTAACATTACAACATACAACATAATTAAAGTCTTGATTTAGCTTGTTATTCATGGAAATTGAACATCAGTTTTACCCTTAGACTGTCTAATGGACATAGCCACCTTGATACCACTCATTGGTCTGTGGACTACCATTTCGGAGGCAGTGTGTGGCATTTTGGTCGCCACCATCTTGGATTTTTTTCTGTGTCCATTACTTATACTGTCTACAAAAGGAGCCAGGGGTGGATCTGACTGAGAGCTTGAGGACACTATCTGCAGACAGCCTGCCTCTTAAAGCGGCCACATTCTTTATTATGCATAACTTTAAGCCTCAATAAAATTTAAAGGGGTGAGTTAAATGAAAAGTGAATGTTGAAATTAGCTATCGAGACCAAAACGTTTTTGTACCAGGCTGGAAACTTTTCTGCTATAATGTTGGGCTTATTAACTTGAGGGACTTTTCAGAATTCATTCATTTTTGGAGCCAGCCATAAGTGGCCATAAGAGGAACTTCAATTTTTTTTAAGTACTATTTACGTTAGGTCTATTTTGTACACACTTAAAAAGTTTGGGCTTTTTTTCATTGTTGTGTTTGATTTCCGAACAGAGTTGTGCGTGGTTGTATTGCTATCCAGTTTCAAACTTGGAAGTCTAATAAGTCTAAGAACATAATTGCCAACAGTGAAAAACATAAAAGCTATTAAACGGCAGAAAATTACAGATGCTGATAATCAGCAAAGTCCTTGTGCCAGTAGTTTTTGTTATTATGTGTTATCTTGGAGAAAGGCGACAACATGACCTTCTTTTAACTTTGCTGTTGAAAGAAACAAATCAGTGAATCTACAGTATCTGTACAGGATGTGCAGAATGTGCCGTAAGCACGCAGAGGAGAAGGGCGAATTGAGTGGGGAGGAAGAAGAGGAGGAAGACTGTTGTAATCAAGGCTGAGCGCTGGTGTAAGTGCAGACGGATGCAGGTTGTGCCCATGGTCCTTGATGAAGTGCTGTTCTCCTGCTGAGCCACCAAACTATTTATATACAACACACTGACAGCCTATGGGCATGGAAGAGAAAACTGCTACACTTACTGCTCTTTCTTCCTAATAACTCCATCCCTTACCTCTTTTCCTCTATCACAGATTAAAATCCAATAATGCATTTACTGTACTCAGAAAAGACCCAGTATGGTTTCCCATCAAAAAATGTGAACTTAAAGATAAGTAACAACTGACTGACTACCGACATTAGTCTATTGTTTCTGACTTTTTGTGGTGGAGTGGGTAGCTTCTGCCCCACAAAGTCAGAACAACCTGAGTCAGATGATCTCTGAGATCAAAGGTCAACTGTGCAGTTTGGATTCATCAGATCAGAGGCCCAGCTGACAGTATGTGACTCTGATATCATTAATAATATATGAGCATCAGGATGGGGCCTCCACTGCTTCTGTCAGACTTGCACATGTGTACACGCAAACAGAAAAACAAGGTAAAGTATGTTGTATATCTCATCCCACAAGTGGAATTGCTGCCTATGTTTCACTAAAAAACACCCAGTTTTGTTGTTTTTTTGGTTTCAAACAGTAGTTGGCAGCTTGGTAGCTGTCTCACTTAGGTTGCACGTGAACCACCTTCCCCACCACCTCTAGATAACAAAGTGTGACATGATCACATTATCCAACCTGTGCCACTTTAAAGTGTCGATATAAAATGTACAAATGTAGCATATCAAGGTTTGCAGAAACATAATTCCAAATTTTCTTCAGGCAACTGGGCTCAATTAACAATAACATGCTTACACTCTAAACTAAGGTGGTAAACAAGGTAAACATTATTCCTGCTAAACATCAGCATGTTAGTATCTATGAGCATGTTAGCACAGAGACTTTAAATTTAGCTTGAAGCAATGCTGTACATTGAGTAAAGTCTTATAAAGCTGCTATCACAGCTGTAGACTCTTTGTCTTGTTTATCTATAGCTACTAAAATGTTCAGCAAAATGTAACTCACAGTGCAACTACAGCACAGTATGTTACAGTTTAGATTAATATGTGAACCTTACCAGTAACACCATCAGACCTTATTTGGCCAAAATGCCTGTTTCTAAAGACAACCTTAGTGGCAGTGATGAGAAAGCGAGCAACCACAAGTTTTCAAATTCATAAACATTCATTTATGAATTCTCGTAAAAATTCACAAAAAGATCATTCATCTCTCATCTACAGCATCTGTGTTTGCTTAATGATACAAAACCTCTGACAGATTACCTTCTCTTGAGATTATGACAAAGACTTTATTAACTATTAACCTATTATGTAAAGAGCCGACAACATTAACAGCAGCTCAGCACATAATGAAATGTTTTGTCATCTTTCAGGAGTGTAGGCTTTGGTTATTTCTCAGAAAACCTGCTCTCTTGAGCTCTGTTGTGAAAAGAACAATCTGAGAGGTTCAATTCCCTCATTAATACATTAAAATGTCAAAGCCATATGTTAAAATGTCAAACCTATTAATGGTACTGCCAGTCTGTGGAGGGAAAATGTCAGGAAGAAAACAAATGCAGTACGCAATGAGGAAAATAAGAGATGGAGCGGTATAAATGCTGAGTAAAGGTAACAATCTTATCTGAAAGATTCGTTCAAACAAATGTAAATAGCAGTGTTGTGATCAAGGCGTAATCTATGTCTCCATCTTTCTTGGCCTGTGAAGGGGCCCCACAGAGAAGCTTCAATCACTCTGTAGGGGTCCAGTGACATAACCACTCTACCCCGTCACCCCCAAAGTCCCCTTTCACTGATTGGTTGGAGGTCGAGTGCAGTGGAGAGGAGGAACAAATGGAGGAGAAAGAGAGGACATGGAGTGTAGAGAGGACTACTTCATTGTACAATTGTAACTACCCTGATTAATCTCGAGGGATGGCTGAGACATGGGTTTGTGCAGGAATCAACAAGTTCAACAATCAAAGACTTTTGAGGACCTTTTGAGACCATTATAAATGTAATTTAAACCTATTTAATGTCTACCAGCTCAAAATAATTATTTTCAACAGACTTCAACCAGCACTCGACCTCGGCATGCGGCCGTTCTCGACCCAGGTCTCGGTGAACTTGCACTATACCAGACTAAAGTAATTTTTTTTTTAAAAAAGGGTTATTACTGCTAGATGTAGCTTCTTATCAATAAAAGAAGATGGCACGTTAGCCTAAAATCCACATCATGACACACTTGTCACTTGTCAATCAATACTTTTTTTCCCAGAACACATTTAAAAGTGAGACTATTGGATTTTAGACCCTTTAAAACTTCCTAAAGATGCAGCTTTTATGCAGCCTTTACTTTCACCAAGTCAAATGTAGAAAACATGATTTGTATAGTAGTAGAAGCCCTCAAGAGGTGATAAGAGACTGGCAGCAAAGATGAGAATGTATTTCTTATTCTTCATATTAGACCGAAATGCGGTGATTTTTTTAGACAAAACTAAAAAGAGAAAACGTGAGAGAGATCAAAATAAACAGAGAGAAAGAAAAGACAACGAGAGAAGCATGACAGTGTCTGTTGCTCCTCCTGATAGACCCAGCAAGGCTATTCATTACTCCCTGAACGCCAGCCAGTGTCAGTTATATTACTGCAAAGCCGTCCCTGACTGACGGCGACGAGTGGGGGGAGAAAAATGGCTGCAAAATATTGCTCGATGCCCTGGGAGAAAACAAGGGAGGGGCTGTGATGGATGGGTGTGTTTGACCCAGGCAGGGAGCAGAGATGGGTCTCTTCCAGATGAGACAGGGAGTCGGCAGAGCCCCGGCCCCTCTGCCCAGAGCACCCCAGCCTTGTCAGGATGAGAGGCATCTCGCTAAGCTGCCTCCGTCAGTGCTTCTATCACTCGTGTCAAAACAGACGCTCTCCATATTCAACAGATAAAACTGGACCTCACGTGATGGGAATACAGAAGCACAGCTGAGCCATCCACCGAGTTTGTGACAGGCCTGATGTCAGCATGGGGGCAGATACCCCCGACCTCCCTCTAACAGGCCAAAAAACAACATCATGGTGGCATCAGACAGCTTTGGGATGATTTTATGCCCCATATGGATTCAATACACAGCAGAAAAACAACAGATTTAGGTTTTCTGCAGCATTAAGGCATTTGTTTGATGTCATTGAGAAGTCTATGTCTTATTCTGACCACTCCACTGCATGTGTTAATGAACAATTCACAAATATTACTTTTATTAGTTTAAACTCTTTTTTTCTTGAAGTGTTAAGAAATCTGTTTGTTCTAGTTAATACAATTAAAATAACTGACAATTATGGTATCCAAAAGTTCACAGAGAAAGAAAGTTTTGAGGAAATCAGCTTATAGCTGACATAAAGGTTGCAAGCCATCCACAATGTGCAGCAGCTCTGCTTTTTAACCCAGAACTGCTGATAACATGGATCAAATTTAGAGGAAAAGAAGAGTGGATTTGGAAGTTCATTCATAATACATAAAGAATGCTGCAGGAGCGAGTCCTAAAACCGGAGATGAGTTAGCATTTAAGCTCTCCGATTCCCTTGTCTTTAAGTCAGTAAATTTTTTTAAACAAGTTTAGATGCTTGTGGTTAGCACAAGCTGAAGAGACTTTCACATTTTGTTCTATGACATAAAATATGTCAGTAAATACCCTGCTTGTGAATTCTGGAGTTAATATGTGTCTCATACAAGACAGTTGCTAAGGAGAGCTAAATAAGACTACAGAACATCATCGTGCTGAACAAGGCTTTTCAGCCTCCTTGTGGTGGCGAGGTTTATTTTATTTGTGAATTAGATGATCTTACTGAGCAAAACATGTAAGCAGCATAAACTAGGCTTATATTCTGTAATTTAAAAAATATAATACATTTTTTTAGTTATTTAATGACGTTTATTACATTCTTTTAACACAGGATATAAATACTTGTACTCCACACCACACTCACCAACTACAACAAACAAACAATAACAAAGCATTATCTTAATATGTGTAAAATAATTTCAAAAACAATCTGTCTTTAAAAGAGTTAACTGAAGGAGACCACACTATGTCCTTTGGAAGCTCTTTCCATAATAAAATCCCATACTTTTTGATGAAGAAATCAGGACAACGTCAAAAATGATCAAAAACATCATTGCTGCAGCACTATATTTGTATTCTTTCAGTGTAATTTCTATTTAATTTCATTTTGTGACACAACAAATTGCACAAAAACTATAAGGGAATTCAAACTTTTTCACAGCGTAAATGTGGACTTTACAACATGTTCACCGTTAGCATGTGTGTAAAAATGTAGTTCTACCTCTGTTCCCTGTAATTTACACTCACTTCAAGTACCATGTGATAAAGTACTTTCAGTATGATTCCAAGTATCAGAATGCAATGAAATGTTGCTCATCTGTGTAATACTACATTTTATCAACAACAGTTTATTAAATGTATGACCCCAGCTTACAGTCCCAGAGGCTATATGGACAGTATTTATTCATCTCTCATGCTTCCATATTGTAATCTCATCTGGGCAAAATAATGGCCTTCAATCCAGATCTCTCAGTTATAGGTCTTAATTTGACCTTTTCATCACTCTGTTATGACACATGCTGGAGGCCCCCAGACACCAGGTCATGCACTGTGTGGTTAATGACATGTTTGCCTCCAGGTAAAACTGCAGGTGGCCAGGTATAAAATATGCAATACAACTGTGGTTTCAGACTATAGCTTGATAGTTGGAACCCCCAGGTGTCCAAAGGATGCCAAATAGGGTTTTAAGTAGTATTTTTCATATCCACAGTTTAAATAAAAGATAATAATGAATAATGTACAATAAATTCAGAAGAGTTATTGAACAGACGTACAAAGATAAATTATATAATTTCACAACAAGTGTAGACATGATGCTCCATCACAATCAAGTCAAAAAAGAACATTAGAGGTGTGTATGTGTACAGGGATACATTTTTTAAATAACAGAATTCAAGATCATTACAAAAATGCAGACAGATACAAAGACAGAAGGAAAAAACAACAACAACAAAAAAATCAATCAATAAATAAATATACATACATACATATATACATAGATACATGCATGCATAAAATGAGAGGGCATGGTGGTATACTATAACATCATGTCAAATATATTTATTTCAAGATTTATCCTTTTTTTCCTTTTAGAAAGTTGTCAGCATGAATGCACAACATTCTGGTGTAAATGCATTTATAAAGTGACATACCTTCTTTTTCCAGCCCACAATAACACAGCACATTTATAATCAATACTAAACTTGGATCTTTCCGACACCAACTTCCCTGGATATATTTTATGTAATAATTTGAAGGAGACTTTCTTAAGCTTGTTATTTTGACAGTATTTATTATAAATTTTCGACGCTTGTGCACGAGGATACAATAGTTGTTGATCCTGTGTGAATGTGTGACGTAAATTACACTGACGTCACGTGGTTTACGTTTGCGGAAGCAAGACGTCGCTTTAGGCTGATAACTCAGGATAAAAACATAGGGGATGTTTTCGTATTAAATATCCAAGAATTAAAAAAAATATTTCCGATATCGCCTCGACTCTCTCCGGTCGACTCGCCGGTTATCTCCCTGTTCCTGTCACACGACCGAGAGGAAGCTAAACTGCGACTGAGATGGAGGTAAATGTTTAGTGTCGAGCTTTGGAGTTAGCTTTAGCCAGTCTGGCACAACTTGTACCTGAAGCATCTTAAAGTTAGCTGGTAATAAAATGCTCTGCCGATTGTAATAGCGGTGCGGCGGACTTTGAAACAGGGCTGTAAACACTAACAGGTTTAAATGACTAATCATGTCCTGTTTACTCAGCGTACTTCAGTCCAAACCTTTTTAATCTCATGCGCTGAATACCGACAGATTCGGTACTTTCGTGATGTAAGGACATTATATTGCTCCGAAGCATTGACACTATATTTTTCTGGTACAGTATATCATATATTAACCATATCGCTTAACCGTAATACATAAAATTAGCTGTCTTAATTGGTGACACTGCTCGCCTCCGACATCCAGTGTATTCGTGTCAATGTTTACACAGGGAAAGATGCACCTTTCTGTAAGCCAGAACTATAATTAAAATGCTTATACATAGTCTGTTATATGCCGAATTGAAAAGTGGCCCCTAATAAAAAAAGAAAGCTTTTTAAACATTCTCTATCATCGATTTACTTTCACCTACACGCAGAGTAACATTAAATTCATGATTTTTTTAAAGGAAATACTGAGCTGATTGCAAAACTGGTCTTCCATTGGGCATCCCTGAAGTCAAGCAGTCAAAAATTTATCGAAACAAAACACAGCACACCTGCAAAGCTTTTAAATGTGTTTGTTGCAATCTGAACCTAGTTAGGTTTATCATTTCGTTATTTTTCCCTTTCACTGAAACAGGAACCTGGTGGTACTGGAGCAGAGTCTGCGGCTCCGTCACCAGCAGGTGCAGCCAAGTCAAAGGTACTGCACATCTACGAACATATTATTGCTCAGAGATACTATATGCAATATGTGTCTTAATTTGTATAAATATGATTCACTGTTAGATATGTAGCAGTATAAATTTATGACCTTCTTTTCTTTGTATTTTTTTTTCTCAGCTGGACACACTGCCCAAAGATGACCTTATCAAGTTTGCCAAGAAGCAGATGGCTGCTATGCAGAAGATGAAGGGCAGATGTGCAGGTGGCTATAAATGCTATAAAAGTTTTTGTTTGTCTCTTTGGATGTGTGAACCAACAGTCAGTGTGCTAGTATGTAATGTTATTTCTCTTTTCAGATTTGGAAAAAGAAGTTGAATCCCTTAAACAGCAATCCAAAAACAACAACAGTTCAGATGATGCAACTCTGATACAGGTGTGTTTGCAGGGCAGTGGTTCATCATGTGTCTGTCTGCTATTCTTCTGCTAAAATCAACAATGGGTGTGTATGTAATAGGAGCTGACTGAGAGGATGGATGCCTTACTGCTGGAGAAGGCAGAAACTCAACAAAGTCTTTCACTATCTCGAAGAGATCTAGAGAGGACAAAGCAGCAAGCCAAGGTGAAAGACAACTCAAATTCTGTATATTAGAGAATTGCTCTGAACACTGACAATTTGGTTTATTTCTGTAAATTATAGTCTATTTATTAATGCGTGTCTTCGTACAGTTAAGCAAGATTGTCCTAACATGGCTGTTATTTTGTACAGAGTGATGTAGCAATGCTGCAAGGAGAGCTTGACCGTGTAATAGAAGATTACCAAAATAAGATCAAGACCCTGGAGAGCAGCATTGAGGAATGCAATGGCAAACATCAAGAAGAAGTGGCTCATTTCCAGAAATTACTGAAAGAGCGAGAAGAAAGTGACAGAAAGAGGGTCAGCGAAAGAGAGAGGGAACGCTTGGCTGAGCATGCCAGCGCAAAAGAGATCGTGGAAGAAGTCCGCTCTTGCTTAGAAGCTCAGCTTGAAAGCCTTCGAGCTGAACTGGAAGCTACGACGGAGAAAAAATCCCAGGAGATGGCCGAGCTGCAGGAGAGCCACCAAAGGGAGTTGACGGAGGCCCAACAAGAGGTGGAGAACCTGAAGGAGGAGCTGAATCAGAAGAGTCTGCAGCATGAGGAGGAGATGAGGGTTCTGGAGGAGGACTGTGAAATGGAGAGGGAGCGTCTCCTGTTGCTCCATGAGGAGCTGACTGAACAGCTCGCTCTCAAAGGTACAGCAGCACTTCATTTAAAAGCACAGTAGGTCCTTTCTGCCGCTAGGGTTGTCTTATTTAAAAATATATATCAAAAGATGGACTTGGGTGACGTCTGGACGTCTGACATCATGAGGTAGCCTAGTTCTTGTCCTTGAGGGAGTTTCCTCAAATTTGGCACAAACATCCACATGGACTAAAGAATGAACTGCTTAGAATCTAGAAGTTGAAGGTCAAAGGTCAAGGTCATGGTTACCTCATGAACCATGTTTTGGCCATAACTCAAGAACCGTGAGCATCCAAGTTGAAACTTTGCTGACTGCATAGATCGTCTGTGTGTTTAGTGTCCATGTGTTCGCAGATATGGAAATTAAGTTAACACCATGTAGGAGGTCAACCTAACTTATTTGGGGCTGTAATTAAGTCTGTCGCCATATTTTAGTGAGGTAGTATTTTATTTGATGTGGTTATGCTCCTGGCTACAGAAAAAAATCTATTTATTAATGGCAAATAATTGATAATATTCTAATTGTATTATCATATAAATTCTACGTGTGTGCATGCATATTCATTATTGAGCAGATGGACATTAGAATTATTTTCCAGCTAACATTAACCTTATTTTTCCAGACAGCTTCCTGCAAGATGTGCAGGAGGAAGACGAGGAACCTGCCCGTGGTTCAGGGATCGCCAAAATGCTGGAGCTCTCAGCCCACAGTCAGGGTGACTCCATCCATATTGATGGAGAGGAGACAGAGACCAGAAGACTGAGAGCAGCTCTGGAGGAACTTCAAGCCCAGAGCACCATGTTACAGGACGAGCTCACCCTGCTCAGCAATGTGAAGGGTGAGCTCGAAGCAGAGCTGGAGAAGACCAGGGAAGAGTTTCAGATGGAGAGAGAAGAGCTGGAGTTCAAAATCAACGAACTACAGATGAACCGGGAAAGTGCTCCTAGTGACCGAGCTGTAACGCTGAACCAGCAAGAAGTCCAAGACGAGTTTCAGCAACAGAGTGAAGCAGAATCAACAATTAGTTCTGGGGACCCATTGAATCCAGAGGAGCTGAGGGCTCAGTGTGAGGCCGTGACCAGAGAGAGAGACTCTGCCGTGGCTGAGTGTCAACACATGAGAGACATACTGCAAGGCGTGGAGACAGAACTGGGTGAGAAGACGAAACATTTTGTTCTCCAGTACAATGCCATGAAAGAGCAGGGCGCCAGTACTTTACAGGAACTCCAAGACAAGATGGAACAACTTAGTCTGGAGAGGGATGAACTGCTGGTGAGGGTGAGAGAAGGCACAGAGGAGAACAACACTCTGATGAAGAACCTGGAAGACCTGAAGCTGAAGCTTGAAGTTTTGGCAGGCGAGGACCAAAAACTCCAGACGTCTGTGAAGGAAAAAACAACTTTAGCGTGTGAGCTGAAGCAATCTGTGGAAGAACTGACCAGGCAGAACGAGGAGATCCTCTCACAGCTGCAGATGAAGGAAAACATGTCTCAAGACCTGAAAGACATGGTCAACTCGCTGACTGAAGAGCGAGACGAATCGCAGTCCAAGCTACAGCACACAGAACAGGAAATGCAAAAGCTGAACAATGAGAGAGCAAAAGAAATCCAGAAGCTGCTTGAGGAGAAAGAGAAAGAGGCACATTTGTACAAAGAGGAGAATGAGAAGGCGCTGAAAAGCCTGAAAGAAGAGAGGGAGGACGAAGTGCAACATTTAAGAGTGGAGAGGGAACAGCTAAAAGAGGAGGTGGAAAGAAGACAGGAGACCGTTTCTGCTTTAGAGTTGACTCTCAAAGATCTCTCCATAGAAAAGTCTGAACTCCACCAGAAAATGGAAGAGGCATCCTCTGCGCTTTCAAAGGCCCACGAAACAAATGAGCTTTTAGGCTCCAAGCTGGCAGCCCTGGAGACTCAGCTAGAACAGGAGACATCTGAAAAGAATCACTTGGAGACAAAGTTGAATTGCCTTGCAGAGGAGGCAGAGCAGACTCGCGCCACTATCACAGCTCTGCAGGAAAATCGGTCGGAAGCACTCGGAAATTCCGCCAAAGAAGTTGAGGAGCTCGGAGCGCGCGTCGATGAGCTGGAAAAGGAGAACCATCTGTTGAGGAGTCGTCTTGAGGAGGCTCAAGGGGTAATGGGATCAGAGGAGGTGGAGAAAGAGCTCCAGGCTCGTATTGCAGACCTGGAACAGGAGAGGAGCATGTTGAGGAGCAACCTGGAGGAGATGGTGAAGGACACAGAGGGGCTGCAGAAAGACCTGGAGGACATGAAGTCAGTCAATGAGAAGGTCAATGAGGAGAATCAGAGGCTGCAGGCTCACATTTCTCTGATGGCTCAAGAGAAAGAGGAGAAGGAGGAAGGGCAGATGGAGAGAGAGATGGAAAATATGGAGGAGGAGAGAAGAGAGCTCAGAGAGCAGCTAACAGAGAAGGATTCACTCATTTCTCAGTTAAGAAGCGAGATTGCTGCGATCCAGGTGAGTGGAGCTCGTGATCTGTCGGGTTCTTCTTAGAATAATGTTTACACACAAGAAATGACAACTTGTCATTTAAAATTCTCCTTGTCATAATCACTGATCATATTTGACTAAATAATCTAAAGCAGTGGTTCCCAACTGGTGGATGACAGGCAATTTCTGGCTGTGATAAATGGTTTCATTTTGGTCATTTGTAGTTTGGCAGGCCTGTGGTTTTTGAATGCATGTTCTCTTTAAAAATCACCCCCCCAAAACAATCTGTAAAAGTTTTTAGACAAAAAAATATCGCCTATATTTTTTAAATCACCAAAACATTTTTTTAAAGGAGCAAAATTGAAATTAAAATTATGAAATTTAAGAAAAAAACAACTGCACAAAAATGTTTTATTTTGGCATTTTTTTCCTGCAGAGCTCTGGGCTCAGCTCCCAGTGTCCTCAAATCCTGGTTTTAACTAACTGCACTTTATTCTTGCAATATGTTATATTTCAGTCTGTCTAAAGCCCACATTTTATTTACATTTTGTCAAAATTAATTGATTATGTGATAATTTCACTTTATGGTCAGACCATGAATTAATGACTGAGGAGAAATCTGGACCCAGTAGCTGGACCTGTTGGGAACCACCGTTCTAAGTAATGAATTGTGATTGCCCATATTTTTACTTAATCAGACATGATCATTTACATTTTACAGCTCATATGCTGAACAACTGTCTCAATTAACTGCCAAAATAATTTCCAGATGAACTGATAGATAAATGAAATGCTTTTTGCAGCTCTATAAATATTGCAGTTGTTATTTTCTGTCATTGGGAGGAGGATTAGATTTATACTACTATCTACTATCTATCTAATTCTGGAGAAAAAAAACAACATGCACATTTTTTAGAGAATGTTTCTCTCATGAAAATAACTCAGCTATGTTGGCAGCTCAATGCCCCCTCAGTGCTTTCCCTAAAAACAATGATGATTAGTGTGTAATTAGAGGTTCTTTTCTTATTATTATGTTTTTGCTCTTTCCTACTTTTCTCCCTCAGGAGTCATCTGCTCAGTCTGCCTCTGAGGAAAATGCAGTCAGTGAGATCACAGATAAAATAGGTATGGAGGTGACACTTCTTGTTGTTTAGCTAAATAAATGATCCTTCAAAATCTAATTTAGTTCGCCTGCTCGTTGGAGCAAGTGATAAATTATAGATTATAAATTCAGAGTGTTACTCACACATTGTAACTGCTGCTGCCCTCAGCTCTCCTGGAGAAAGGACACAAAGAGAAAGATGAGAAGATGAACAAAATCAAGGCAGTTGCCATCAAAGCAAAGAAGGAGCTGGAAACCAGTAAGAAAGAGGTAAAGTGAAGCATGACCTTTCGACACATTTCCTTTTATTTAACAGCATGAGCATGACATTTTAACAAGAAGTAAATACACAAAAGTTTACAAGTTACAGTGTTTCCTGCTGATTTTTTTTAAATAGAAAAATAAACTAAATTCTGATAGAAATTTAAATGTCAAAACGCTCAACAAACAATCTGCTTTTTGTCAAGATTTTAGTATAAGAAAGTATTGTTTTAAGCTGGGGACACTTCATAAATATTGACATGAATTGTAGATAGATTCTACATTGTTTTTTTATTTTGTTTTTTTTAGGTTGCATCCCTCAAGGAAGAAGTGGAGTCACTGAAAGCAGAGAGGGAGAAAGTGAACAGCTGTATGAAAGATATCATTCACAGCGCTGAAGGCTACAAGGTAGGTGATTATGTGGGACAGATGATCGCTCATGCTTCAATTCTGTCATTTAATCAGTGACTAAAAGTTACTTCCACAAAGAGATGGAGGCAAATAGCTGCTGCTGGGTGATGATGTCAGATGTCAGGAACCATGAAAAACAGCCTTTGTTTACAGATGAATGGCCATGCAGTACTTTAGTTTATCCAACTGGCTCATTTAGGAGGTCAGTGCTCACAGAGTTGTGATTATAAATAAATGTATAGGGTTTTTTTGGGGGGGAGCGTTTCCTCAGTTGATGTGAGGGTCTAAGGATAGAGGGACATCATATGTGATAATGGGCTTTATAAATAAAATTGACTTGACTTTATTCATCAAAAACTTTTTTTATCACTGAACTATGTTGTCATTGAACTATTGAGTATTAAACTGTTCATCCCCTCACCAAAAGTTGAATTGTATTTTTTAACCTACAGTCGTGTATCGGTGCATCATTTACCGTAAGCAATTTTTCAATCAATGTACCAACTGATGTACTGAAAAAGTAAACTGTTCTGTTTAAGAGCATGAATAAATATGTAATATAACCAATATTTCTTAGTGCATGACATGAAAGAATATAGAAAACAAAAGACAATAATAAATAGATGAATGCTTAAATATATATTGATAAATAGATTAATATACCATTAAATCTATAAAAGAAAAAAAATTAAAGAGTAATGTAGGCATTAATTAACCAATAAAATGTGACATAAAGTGATATTTGTGTTTATTTTACTTTTTTATTTATTTACCGCTTTAAATTAATATGTAATTTAGATTTTATTTATTTTTATATATAAATTTCAATTCATAATTTTTTACGTGTATTCATTTATTCATTTAACATGTATTTTTGCATATATTTTTTCCATGAATTATTTTCTTTATATATTTCTTCATGCATTTGTTTTTATTCAATTGAGGGGGCTGTCATTCAAAGTGAAGCATTGGGTCAACTTTCTGTTTGTTGGTTTATAGGACATCAGAATACATAGATTGATTATACATGCCTTGCTCCCAAACACAGCTTCCATCCTCTTTTCCTTTAAAGCAAAGGCCCATCATAAACTGACCCAAAATGAAACTGACAGTTTTGATCGTTAAACATTTGATTCATTTTATGCACATCTAATTTGCTGCCAATTGGCAAGTGGAAGCATGCTTGCATTCGAACACACCTCTTTGCCTGATGTCACTCCCAGAGGTCTCCATAAGCAGCCCCCAGACTGCACTGTGCTTTACGACTGTGTCTCCATTAAATGAGAAACCACTCTGTTGTATCTAATGAGAGTTTTGTCCCACACTCAAATGTAAATGCAGCTAATATGTGAGATGCATAGTGTTACCCTCAGCGAGCTGTTGAAGCGGTTTCCAGTAACCAATGAGCGTATGTGTTTTTGTGTAGAACCTGCAGATAGATTACGACAGGCAGACAGAGCAACTGGATAAAGAGAGAGAGAAGGCGGAGGAGGCCGAGAGACAGATTGCTGAGCTGACCAAACGACTCAGCAGTGCTGTCACACAGGTAACACAGATACACACTCAATCACACACACCCACACATTACCACTAACAAACACACAAACTGCTCTCACCCTCCAGTAAATCTGAGCAGTGCCACTTTGTCTGGCAATACATCTCTCCAATACTTCTCGCATAACTCAGTTTCCATCTGATTTACAGTGAGTCGTTTTAGCCAGCGACACTTTACCCAGCTATGCTTGACGGCCCGGCGCCCACAAATAGCCCATCAGATGTGACTGGGTGAGCTAGGGAGAAATTTTGTTTATATATACTCCTCTCCCCCAAGCTCATAACTGTCTCTTTCCAATGAGAGAACAACAGGCAGGTAAATGGAGCGGAGTATAGCTTCCATCTGCTGTGTGCGGGTGCAACAGCATTTTCTGAGACAGAGGTTTATTCTTGTGTGCACTCATGGGTCTCAGGAGGGGGCAGGCAGACTGAAAGCTCGTCAGGGATCTAAGAGTACGTCTGGACATCTCTGTTTACTGATCATAGTTTCAGTGTTTGGCTGACAGATGATGGGAGGTAGCTGCTGCTGCTGGCTCAGTGCTCCTTGCAGAGCAGGCCCTCAGAGCCTGCCGCTGTCAGATTTGCATGAATGATTTTCAAATGTGTCACGTGTGTTCATGCAGGTGTGGCGCATTTGCCTACATGTGCATCTTCAGGTGAAAACCTTGTATCTGAAACAAGTAAACTGAGCCAGTGATACAAAGCTAATCGTGTAGAGTAACTTTGGTATTTTTCAACCTATATACTATTTTACGATGTTTTTGTAATGAAGTGAGTAATTGGAACAACATTTTTGAAATTGGGGCAGTTTTGAGCAAGAGGGCTGCAGCCAACTGTAATGTCATGTTAATGAGCCATTGTGCGCCATCTCATTATGTTTACTAAAAGTGCTTGTTTTGGCCGCTGACAGGCTCAGATTATTATTGTAAGTGTTTTACAACATTCTGGAAAGGATCACTGCAGATAGAAAAAGATAAATATTAAGATCCTTTTTGTGTAACCGGAAACAGCTCCAAAAACTAACGTCAAACTTGCCAGTGCCCATTTAAATAAAGTGTCGTTTTACCATCGTAAAACACACTACATTCAAAATTTTAAAAAACTCAAAAAACATTTTTGTTTGTCTTTCCGCTATTTCAACAATCACCAACTCTGGTTTGATTGAAATAAACCCTAAATTCACATAGTTAAATTTGAAAATATGCTGGCTCTATAAACACTAAAATGAATCTTTATTTAAATGGATTCTGGGGTGTTTGGCAATAGAAATATCAGTGTTTTTTTCCTGGTCAAACAGAAAGGATCTTATGCTAACAAAAAGGTCTATCTCTGAAGGGACCCTTTTCATAATGTTGTCACACACTTATAACAATCTGAGCCTATCAGTGACAAAAACAAGCACTTTTAGTGGACTTAAATTAAAGGTGCACAAATGAGTGAGTGGCTACATTCTTGGGTGTCACCTAACAGGGGTGGTAAGATGAATTGTTTTGTGCTTTTGCAGAAGGAGACACTGAGCAGTGAGAAGGAGGATCTGCTGGCCAGTGTGGAGACCCAGAGGAACATAGTGAAGCAACTGGAAGCCCAAAACCAGGAGCTGCAGAGACAGTCAGCCAGTCTGGACAAAGACCTGATGGCTGAGAGAGCAATGAAAGAACAGAAGATCAAGGTAGAAATATATGATATGTACTTTCAGTATTTAGTTGGGCCCATATCCCATACACTAGCTTGTGCAGAAGTGCCTTTAACCTGCATTCTTTTCATTGGCCAATAGGGGGTCAACTCTGCTAGTTGCAAAGAGAAGTCCGATTGTATAGAAGTCTATGAAAAAATGACCCTACCTCTCACTTGATATATTGCCTCAGTGAACCTTTTCCTAATTAGTTTATGCTCCCAATTATAGTTTCAAATCTTCAGCAACACAGCCGATGTTCATTTTCTAAATTATGGGCCCATTTAGAGTAAAATAGCTATTAAAGCAAGGTACGCTTTTGTATGCTTTAAGGCGTGACTTCGTTGTGATTGACAAGTCCTTGCCACGGTGGTGTTGTCTTGCTCTCTGTCAAATCCACCCCTCGCTCCTCCCAAACTCCCGCCTATTGTCCAAATATGTACACCTTGGGCTCCAAAAAACCAAGACGGTGACAGCCAAAATACCAAACTCAAGGCTTCAGAGTGGTAGTCCACAAACATATGGGTGAAGTCACGGTGACTACGTCCACCTCGCTTATAATGTCTATGATTTTAGTTGATCCTTATAGAGCCACATGCATTGGGTAAAAGTTAAGATCAGCTTGGACTATTAAACTGCTGTATGTTGTTTTGGTTTTTTTTTTAAGGTTGATATAATATTATGAAGTATACAGTATGAAAACCCCATTGTGTGCACATGTATGTGTGTTTGCTTGCTTTGCCAGGACTTGTCATCTGCCATGAAGGAGGTTGAAGAGCTGACAGCCCAGCTCCGCAAGCAGCAGCAACAGTCTCAGCAGACTGCCCAGGAGCTGGAGCAGCTACGCAAGGTACACACACACACACACACACACACACACACACACACACACACACACACACACAGCTTCTCAAACTCTAGTGTCTCTGAGGGCCTGTTCAGTCAAGCGACTGGACTGATGATGGCCGGCCTGCAGCTACAGCAGCACCTCTCAGAGAAAGAGAGCAGTTGTAGCCCACAGCACAGGAGCTGCTGTTTCTTTTCCATTAGTCGAGACTTACGTAGTACAGCAGTGTGCATGGACACCACCAGGAGGTCTGACCTCATGTCATGTATACACATTGTTAGTACAGCCCAACAAACATGTTTTTTTTTTGGCTTGATAGCGATAGCTTTTTTAAGAGTATTAAAAAAACAAATAATGATTCACTGGGCTCTATTCTTTATTTTTGGCAAAGATCCCAGAAAGTTTGTTATTGAAGGGTAGTGATAAATATATATGTACAGTGTTGAAGTGAGTTAAAGTAGAGCAATATTATTAGAAATAATAATAAGATACATACTACTAATACTACTAGATACATAGTAATAATTCATTTTAACGGTAAACTTCGCTAGAATAAAATGATAAGTACAACACAAATATATAAAACTGTGAATTAAGAAAAGGGACAGTCAGATATCTACAAAAATATCACCTTGCTTCAATTTTTTCACTGTGTGTGTCTAGGATTGTAATTACAGTATATAATATTTATAAGGCCAGGTCCAAAATTACTGTGAGAACTACCGCAGTCCCCTCAATGGTGCAGCCACACTATACCCAACCAATTGTCACAAAGTTGTATTCATCCTTCCCCGCCAGTCGCTGTCTTTATGTGAGCAAGGTTTGAATTTTTCACGCCCTTTCATTGTGCTGCCAGCTTGGTCTGCATCTTAGGTACCCCTCCATGCTTTTTGCAGCAAATCAGTCGCTTACAATACAGAATAAATGGGAGCAAATTTCGGTTTGCGTATAGAGGGCATGCTCCGTGAGCCTTCACACAATCAGAAAAAGAAGTCTCTTGAAAACAGTGACACAGATTTATTGTCATATCCATGTAATTTCCATAGGAATTGGATAACTGCTAAATTTCAACTAGATTTGACTGCGTAAATTAATTTTTTAATATGTTAAAAATTCTAACGACATATTGTACACAATGTAAAATGGTCAGCTAAATGTTGGGTGTAAATAAAGTCACTTGTTTAAAATGATCTTTAATTCTAAACCACATTTTATCCTAAAAGTTCGAGATAAATGACCTGCCTGACGGGGAACTGAGATTTGAGCTTTGTTCCCTTAATGATGTAGCATGTTGGCTCTGTCTGTAGGAGGCGCAGCAGAACTCCCTGCTGGACATGGAGATGGCCGACTACGAACGCCTGGTGAAAGAGCTCAACGCCAAACTTGTAGAGAGAGATGAGAGTGCTGAGGAGTTAAAGGCTCAGATAAACACACAGACCCAGAGGGAGGACACACTCAAACAGGAAATCGGTATGTGTGACACGTGGTGTGATATAACTAAAATCATTTACTCAAGCACTTGACTTAAGTATGAATTTGAAATACTTCTTCTTTACTTGAGTATTTTCTTTTCATGCTACTTTATTCTAATACTCCCCTACAGAAGGGAAATATCAGAGGGAAATATTCTACTTTTTACTTCACTACATTAATCTGAAAGTTTTATTTACTTTCCATATTAAGATTTTTGCATTAAAAAAAATCACAAGACGAGTTTAGAAAATATGATGCTTGGTTATTAATTAAATTACCCAGCAGTTTATACAAGCACAGCTACAGTGTGAGTTGATTAATCAATCCATTGATTCACAGAGAATTAACCCCCAACTATTTTTATAAACATTTAAGTCTTTTTCTGTTGTGGTTTATATATATATATATATATATATATATATATATATTTCCTTTTCCACTTTTTTAAAATAATTTTGAGATTCTTTGGGCGTGTGTGTTTTTTTTTAAAGATTTTTCTGCATTGGGTTACTTTTACTTTTAATACTTAAAGTACATTACTTACTTTTACTTAAGTACCATTTACAAAGCATCATGTTAAAATAATCAGTTGTGCTTGTACTTTTGGTACTTGGTTCACAGCAAAGCTCCATTGAATTGGTATATAAAGATTTAGAAGGTAGAAGGTAGAAGGTAGATTTATTAGTCATTTTTTAAATCAAGTTTAAAAAACGAAATTACTTTTGAGGAGCTGCTGGCTGCTGCATCTACATGCGCTGCCGCCGTCATAGCATATCAGACCTATTAGCTGTGTGGTATTCACCAGTTGAACAAACTGAATCAGAGCCGGCATACAGAGATCACTGACATTTAATTTAATGGATTAATTTTATGGTGACACAGTAATATATAGTATACTGCAGGTGTGATGTTAGTGTAAAGTTTTAAGAACACCAGTCTGCGTTCACTGATGGTAAACATTTACTATTCCTGTAGAGCTTTAATGATTTACTGTCTGCTATGTAACTGCAGGGCCCTCTGTTGCATGTTGTTTTCCAGTCTCTCTCCATGTTTCCTGTTGCTCCACACTGTCAAGCTGCGTAATGAGGAAAAATGTCAGTACAGTATGTACTCTATGTATTCACCAAAACATTTTTTATTTGTGTGTGTGTGTGTGTGTGTGTGTGTGTGTGTGTGTGTGTGCGCGCGCACGTGCGCATGTATTTGTTTCTCCAGAGGCTTTGAAGTCCCAGCTGGATCAGGGGGAGGAGAAGACCTCCAAGATGAAACAGCTGCTTGTGAAGACCAAGAAGGACGTGGCCGATGCCAAGATGCAGGTCTGTTTCTCTGAGTGTGTGTGTGTGTGTGTGTGTGTGTGTGTGTGTGTGTGTGTGTGTGTGTCCCATAGGATTTCTTATTGCTGTGTGTAACGTTGCTGCCTGATGAATGTAAATAGTGTTATGCAACCATGTGTGGGCATGATGGTGGGGGAGGCCTTGAAGATGTTGGGAGTAGTTATTTATTGGCATGTTACGTTCATGGGTGTATGCATTTAAATTTCCACTTGTGTGTGTGTGTGTGTGTGTGTGTGTGTGTGTGTGTGTGTGTGTGCGTGTGCGCGCGCGCATACGTGCAGGAAAGCTCCCTCATGATGCTGCAGGCTTCTTTGAAAGGAGAGCTGGAGGCTAGCCAACAGCAGCTAGAAAGTACTAAGGTAAAACAGCCAGCACTGTCTAGAAAAACTTCTCTCTGTCATTCAGTTTTATAAAATGTATGGCTACAAATCCGCATTTCACTGCTACACAGCATGGTTCAACGTAAATTTTTGTTTTATTTACTCGCCTGGTCAAGCAAGTCATGTGGGTCTGAAATCTGCTTGCCCAAAGTACATTTTTTCTTGCCTGTAAGTGTTTTATTTATTAGCATTTATCAAATAACAACAAAGTCTAATTGGTACTGCATGTGTGCAAGTTGCAATAGAGATGAGAAGTGAAATGACTCGCTCCTTATCTTCTTCCATCATATGCAGTGGAAGATAAGATATGTTTAATTCTTTTTTTCCTTGGACTATCGGGCAAATAAGTTGCTAGATTTACTAGCCCTGCAAAAGTCACATAATAAACTGTGCATGTGTTTATGTGTTAAGATTGAGGTGTGCGAGCTGACGGCTGAGCGCCATCGCCTTCAGGAGCAGCTGAGGTCAGCACTGGAACAACAACAGAGAACCAGCAGCTCCCTGCAGCAACGCATCAACACCCTGCAGCAGGAGAGAGACACTGCAAAGGTACACGTACACACACACACACACACACACACACACACACACACACACACACACACGCATGCACGCACACATGAACAGGGTTCAACTAAACACACTTGTATACACATAGACACACCTATAGAGTACAGAGAGTATACAGTCACTGATCACTGAACAGCTTGACCAGAATGGGGCAAAAGAAAAGAGCAGCAGCAGCAGTGTTTGAGATGCTGCAGCTACAGGAGACATTTCCAGATTTGATGAACTGAAGGTTGCAGCAGCTCATGCTCAGTCACAGGGCGGCAACTCCTGACTGTTTTCATTATTCATTTCCCAATTATTTTTGATTAATCATTTAGTCTTTACAATGTCAAAACAACGTGAAAAATGCCTGTCTCAGGTTTTGCCCACAGTGACAACTTATAATTTGCTCATTTGCTCTTCCCAAGAGTTTAAAATTATTTTATTTGAGTAGCTGAAACCAGAAAATGTTTTACACAATTAATGATTTAAACAGTCCCTTATCAAGCCTTTTTTTTTGTCAGTTGATTTTCTATCAAATGACTAAACAGTTAATGAGCTGCTTGTTTAAGCACCAGTATGATGTCACTGGAATTTGTCTTATATTAAAGACACCCCAAAATGTGCTATCTGTCAAACTGCAAACAGCCAATCAGCCAAGAAGCAATAAGCAAACTGTTTTAACAAAGTGAAATGTAGTATATAGTAGATTGTTTGCTCTGTTTTTACTGTTGTCGATTTATACTGCTACTCAGTGTAAAGAATACATTTTCCCACCATCCTAAGAGGTGTTCATTAAAATTAACGGTAATTTTAGAGGCTTTAGTTTGTGGTGCTGTTAAACTGTTCAAACTGGGGCAAACTTGACACATCACAAAATAAACCACAACATCTTTACATGTAGCCGTAACTGTTGCCAAGAAAACTATTCTACTAAACTGGAAAAAAAACAATTCAACATCTCATAGTGGTTAAATCTTTTTACAGAACAGGTAACACTGGAATTACGCTCAGCTCATTCAGTCTCTCGTACCCCTTTCTTTTATTTTCTGTACTTCTCAATCAGCGCGTACTCTGTCCTGCCTTTGAAGTTGTTTTTTTAATCTTGCTTAGGTCTCCTTCCTGACCACTCTCGTCCCATTGCTGATAGCTACTGAACTTTCTTATGTCAGATATTTATATGGATGTTTGATCAGCACCTGAATGTAAGAGTGCAGTCCTGGTAGATGGCTTAAATCACCTGTTATTTGTAAGAGGTTGATGCATAAAGATCACTTTGTGGGAAATATATTTGGAAAAATGGCAAATGCACAAGCCTATATAAGTAAAGGAAGCTTAGCTGAGTCTTCGCTTATTAGAGACAATCTTAAAAATATAGTCATACACATGAGCTGAAACACAAGTATTAGAGAGAAAGACAGTGATTTCTTGTTATTTTTATTTATCTCGGTTACCTAACGGTTTTTGTTCAGAGAAGGGTTCAGTACAGTGAGTTTGAGTGTACTACTTGTCTCGTGAAAAAATGAAGATGAATACAGGTCTTTTTACTGGTTAGTCACAATGAAATGATGTCTCTACAGTTGTTTTGTCAAAGGAAGAAAGTTAAGAAAGTAAGTAAGAAAGTTAATACCATGATCATCAATGAGATTAAACTCAAGTATTACTTTTTACTTGTCCAACAGAGAAGATGACCATAAATCTACTCATATTTCACAGTCTGTCAAACTCTTTTGCATATTTTTTGCTCGTTTGAGAAGGCATAAAAGTTTCAACAGTAAATGTGTGCTGTGCTATTCACCTCATATCTGTGCTTAATCTTTGTGCTGATTTCAGGCTGAGCTCATGGCAACAGCTGGCGAGTTTGAGGGTTACAAAGTGAGAGTCCACAATGTGCTCAAACAGCAGAAGAGTAAAACCACAGCTCAGAGTGAAGGAGACTCTGGCAAGTTAGAGAGGTAAGGACAACACCCGAAAAACAAATATGGATGCCAAAGGAAAATCCTGGTAGGCTACTTAAAAGAGTAATTATGAATTGCATCCTGTAACTGAATAGACCTCAAAATAAGCAGATACACACCCAGGAAAGCACCTAAATGCAAGCTGACTTAATAACGACACAGTGAAAAATACTTTAAAAGTATACAGAAGATGTATTTTTTATCAAAACAAACAATTACTTTATAACTGTTGTTTAACACAAGCCAACACTAGCTGCAGTATCCGTGCTGGGATCAGGTCTGATAACACGGCTTAATCTTTTCCTATACAGATACAGTACATCGAGAGGGTGGGCAGTCCTGTCACATGAGAAAGATCTTTAATGTAATTGAATTGCAGGTACAACAGCCCAGGTGCCAGAGTTAAAAGTAGGCATTGTATGTTTCTGCAAACCAGAGAAATGTTACATTTGGACATAACAACCATATCAACATGTCTAAAGTGACATAGTTGAGATTACATGTAAATGAGCCAAGTTTCACATCAGGAGGAGGAGGGGGTGGAGGATGTTGTGAGATCCAGGCAGGATGGCTATTGGACATCTGTGTCCAGAGTGTGCTCTGCTCTCTGAGAGTGTGATGCAATAAATAACTAAAAGGTATATATATTTTAACAGTGCTCCTAATGAAAGGTCCAGCTCCAAAAATAGAATATCTATTTGTGGTGGCAAAAGCTTTAATCGTGCCAGGCAGCCACAAATGAATTACTTTGTGGTGAAACCCTGGACTGGCTGGAGTTTAAGAGCTGCATCAACAGCCCATACAGTCTGTGGTGTGGCAAAGTTGAGTGTGGCCAATTTGACAGAGTTGGTAGTTCTTTGTGCCAAAATGCCACCAAAACATTCAAAAGTATGGTTATACTACATGCATGCATACTAGTATTGTGATGTTTTTAAGCAATACCCAGCCCTTGTTGTCACAACATAAAATTAAAAGTTAAAACATAAAATTTTCACACAGGAAAGTTCAAATGTAACATTTGTGGATGACAGAAAGTATAATGCCAACATTTTCTCCTGCCAACTGGGTTCAGTACAAAGGCAGCTACTCAACAGACCTTTAAAATGAACTCTGACTCGTAGTTTGTGTCAGACAACACTGTAACAATGATGTGAATACAATGAATATGTGTTGTGTCTGGCAGGGAGCACTTGTCCTCTCAGGTAGAGCAGCTGAGGTCCAAGCTGGCAGAGAGCCAGCAGAGCCTCCAGAGCAGCACGGCAGAGCTGCAGCAGCTCCAGACTGAACACGACACTCTGCTGGAGAGACACAACAAAATCCTCCAGGAAACCATCAGCAAGGAGGCTGAGCTCCGCGAGAGGTGAGCTAGCTAGTCTCTAAAGTTTTCTTCCTGTTGATAGCTGTGTTAAAAGTTCTCTTATCTACCTTTGTATCCCAAGAGTGCATTTCTGTCATGTTCCACTGCTGCTGGTTCTCTACCTTATGAGCAGGGTCCTAATTTCCTCTGACTCTGTCTCCATCTCCAGGCTGCTGTCGGTGCAGTCGGAGAACGTGGCTCTGAGGTCAGATCTGTCCCAGGCTCAGACTGACCTGTCTTCCCAGATCGAGGCTCAGCGCCAGACCTACAGGGAGCAGCTGAGGAAGCTGCAGGATGACCACCGGGCAACAGTGGAGACTCTGCAGGGCCAACTGAGCCGCGTCGAGGAGCAACTCTTCAACCTGCAGAGCCAGAACAGTAAGCAAGGAGGCAAATTAAAAATCCTTTTAAATGAATCAGGCTTCAAGTACCCAATTCTGTACATCAGTGATGCTCAATTTACTGCACCAACTAAGTCCTAACTAAGCCCCTAATGTCCTAAAATCCTAGAAATGCCCTAATATTCTAGAAATGGCCCAAAATCCTAAAAATGTCCTAAAATCCTAGAAGTGTCCTCATATCCGAGAAACTTCCTAAAATCCCAGTGACATGCTAAAATTCTATAAATAACATAAAATCCTAGAAACCTTCTCAAATTCTAGAAATGTCCTGATAACCTAGAAACGTGCTCAAATCCTGAAAACTTGCTAAAATCCTAGTAATCTCCTTAAATCCTTGAAATGTCCTAAAATCCTAAGAACATTTATGGGGCTGCTGCAACCGGCCCCTGGCCTCCTGTCATTTTGCAAAGTGGCCCCCAAGCAAAGCAGGTTGAGTATCCTGCTGTACATGAAGCAGCAATCGAAACTGTGAGGTAACAAATGTATCTGATATTGCGAAGCAGCGGAGTGATCCAGAAAGTGACTGCTGCGTAAATAGACAGCAGGAAGCTCAAGGGGTGCATGAATGGTATCACATAAAGAGTTCCATCAAAGCATCAAGTGCTAAGAGTGTTGAAGTTCTCTATCTTGTTTACTCTGCTCTCCTGTGAGAGGAATGATGGGAAAGAGAACAGAGGAAGCGGCATGTTAGTGTGTTTATCAGTAGAGCAGCACTGGAGGCTCATTCATCACCTCCCACACAGCTGCCCTCTGGAGTCAAACGGCAAATACACACATAGTAATGTCGCAGAATGGAAAGTGTGTGTGTGTGTGTGTAGTCTTCTCTGTCACTCCAGCCTGGCCAGGTGTTGGCGAGGCTCCTCAGCTCCGTGCCCGCCTCTCAGTGTGGTAAACAGCTCACAGTGGCATCTGGAGAGACTCATCATTAGCAACTCACACATGCACGCCAGGATTAGCCCGATACACAGAGTCAGTGTTTGCTGCAACTGAAAGTCATATTTGAGCCTTTATGTGCCTCCACTCTGGCAATAGTCATGGTCGGAGGCATTATGTTTTCAGGTTGTCTATATGTCCATCCATTCTCGTCAATGCGATATCTCAAAAACTCCTTATGGGAATTTCTTCAAAAAAAAAATCAAAATCAAAAGTAAAGGCCACTTTGACCTCTTCTGTCACGTTCTTGTGAACATAATATATGAAGAATGAATTTCCTCAGATCCAAGAAAGAATTGATCAGAATTGAGCAGTCAAAAGTTACTGTGACCTCACGAAACATGTTTTTGACCATAACTCAGGACTTCAAAAGCCTATTATGACAAAATTGCACACAAAAGTCTTACATGATAAAATGATTGAGTGATGATATTTTATTTCCAAAAGGTTAAAGGTCGCTTTCACTGTGACATCATAACGTTGCTGCAAAAACATTTTTCTGACCGTTATTCAACGTCATAAATCAGGAAGAGAACTAATCTTGAAGCTGTGCTGATAGTATAGATCTTCTTTGCTGCCAGGGGGAGATATGTACGAAGCATCCATGTTTTAATAGACATGGATGTCAACTGTAAGCACAGCATGACAGATAAGCGAGGCATACAACCTCCTACAACATGGGAGGTAATTCTAGTTATTTCAGTATTTGGATTTAATAGCAGTGAAAATGCAGAAGGGTTCAATATCAGTGTGTTTTACTGGCCCTATTGGGCAGGTGGGTCATAAAACATGCTGGCCCCTGGACAAATTTTACTGGCCTCATATATTTTTTATATGAATCAGCTGTAACAAACAGTAAAATTGATCTATGTTCATTGTCATGTTTTGTCCCATTTACTCTTTAATCTAAAGTCAAACAGTGCATAAATACAAATACTAATTCAAGACAGTCGTTTACGAGTTGGAAACCAATCAAGGCAGCAGCTTTCTCTGCTGTTGTCTTCACTGCTGACTGTCGCAGACGCTCTGCAGAGACTCAGTCTTAATCTGATTCATGAAATTCATGCTAATATAAGTTGGTGTCCATTTCCCTCTTCAAAGCTTTCATTTACCAATACAGCTTGATTTCTCTTGAATGAAGTGTTGAGCCTGTAACATATTAGATTGGTTCGATCTGTGCACATCCAAAACTCTGTGTAATAAGGAGAGTTTTGTCAAGAGTCAGGAAAGGAAAAGAAGTGGCAGCATTATGCAAACACAGCATTATATGCTAAAGATGCTTTTTTTTTTACTGCACTTGTCGATTGGCACGGTGAGTTCTTACGTTTAATGTTCACTTTAGTGTTCCAGCTTAGCTCTCTGCTGGCCTCGAACCATCAGGAAACCATCAGCCTAATTTTTAGTTTTTAGGTTTTCTGGATCCTGATCAGACTATTAAATCTGGTCAAACTCTAATGCATTTACACAACTCTATATATATATATATATATATATATATATATATATATATATATATATATATATATATATATATATATATATATATATATATATATATATATATATATACACACACACACACATATGTATACATGTAACAGGGCTTTAGTATCTTGCTCTTCTCACTTTGCAGCACAGAGAGAGGAGGTAGAGGAGCAGACTGGAGGCGGGAAGGTGGGGAGGGATTGTTTTAGTGTCTGGTCTTTTGATTCAGTCTCAGGTCCATTAATCATAATCTTCTCTTTTGTCCACCCACTCTCTCAGGCGCCTCACCCTTCCCTCTTGCCCTTCCCCTCACACTTGCTGTCATTGTTTATGCCAGCTGAACTGGCTAATATGAGAGTGTGTCTGGTGCCCCCTCATGTCACAATGAAGTAGGACACTGACTCTCAATTTGGTGATTAAGTAGGGATTTTGTTGAGGGAATAAGGGATTGTTCATAATGCTAAATCACAGCAGTATGTCAAAAGAGACAGAAAAAAAATGTCAACATTATTCTCTACTTTGCATTTATTAACCTTGCACCTTTCAAACTGGGAAACATCAGACAGCAAAAAATGAACATCATTTTTGTGCTTAACATAATGAAAATTTTAATTATTGGCTGTAAAGTCATGTTGCATATCCACAACAATGAGGATCTGGGTTAGTCATAGTTGAAACTTAAAGGTCCCACATTGTTTCCAGGTTTTTTAAAATTATAAAGTAGGTATAGTTGCAATATAAATACTGTAAAAGCTTAAAAATGCTCAATCCACAGAGAACTACATGCATCCCGTATTCAGTAAATTTGCCTTAAAAAGAGCTGACAGGACTTCAGTCAAGCTGTGATGTCACAACTCTTTTATTTAAAGGTAGAAACTGCTGCTGCAGTGCTGTTACAGCCATTCCCCAGCTGCAGTGGCAGTTGCATAGAAGTGAATGGGCAGATGTGGAAAACCCGGATCAGTCAGAGCTCTCTCAAGAGGGGGACTTAAAGAGACAAGTGATAAAATGGAGCATTTTAGATAGAGTATTAATACATGTGTATTCAGGCAGACAGTATGAGGAAACTTTTTTTTTCTTTAAGTATGTAAACATGTTCTAGTGGAAATCAAAAATCCATGTATGAATCTGATAATGAGCATAATAAGGGGCCGTTAAATTTGAGATAACCTGTGATTTTAACCAGTTTTTAAGTTGATCCTAATTTATGCAGCCCAGCCTCAACCGCATATATATTAACTCTGAATTTTATTTTTCCGTTGTTGAACCTCATCATGTGCTTTTAAATATGCTTGTATTAAACAATAAACAATTTGCTAAACAATAAATAACAAAAATATATATACCTTTACACTCTTTCAGATTCAGTGGCGGTCCCGTCCGTCCGTAAGCCCCTGACGTCAGACCCCCAGCGCAGAAACACAGATCAGAACCAGGCAGGGCTGAACCTGATGGCCCTCAGTGACCTCCAGTCCATGGCCAGGGAGGAGGGTGAGGGCATGGAGACCACTGAGACTGAGAGCCCCTCACCTGCTGCCACGCCACTGCCCTCTCTGGAGCAGCTTCTCATGTCCCCGGACCCCAAACAAGGTGCGTTTGAAAGAGGAGGTGCACCTTGTAATGTGTTTAGTTTAGAAAAGCAGCATGTTTGGTTTTTGACCTGCCCAACATGTTCAATCTCTAACCTGAAGATGGCAATCAAAGTTGGTCAGTCAACCTGTTGCCATCTTTGTTTTGGTCAAGGAATATAAATTTGGAAATAGATTTTAAAAAAGTACTTTACTATTTAGTGGAGGGCTTGTTATTCATTCATTATTCATTTATATACTTTTGATGCGGCAATATAGTAGAGTTTTTGAAGATTATTAAAAACCTCAGATGTCTTTTAGACTACCTCTAAAAAAAGAAGTTTAAAGTTAAGTCTAAAAGTTTTCATCTATTTTTCATTGTCACTCAAATGTGATGCTATGCCATGCTATGTAATCGATGAAAAAATGTGATTACTTGAGGCCCAAACTTTGGAAAATCGCTATGCCCGTGACTTTCTAAAACCATGATCTTTAACTTGTGTGTGTGTGTCTTTGTTTTGGTCTCTAGAGCCATTTGTGTGGACGGTGGAGCCTACCAAAGAGGAGCTGAGTCAGAAGCTGAGTACAGCCACACGCAGTATGGAGCATATGAACAGCCTCCTGCACGAAACTGAGGCCACCAACGCTGTTCTCATGGAGCAGATCACTGTATGTATATGCACACACACCCGTTCTGATGATAATAATAAGAATTCTGTAATACTGTGAAACCACAATATTTTATGAGATGGCTTTCATACCATGAAAATCACACACAGTTGCAACCATACTTCTAACATGTATAATTGTATAGTACGCTCAACTCCAAAAAAGTACTTTATTATGTTACATTACATGAATGCTTATCCACACACGATTCCTGTAAGAATTCATTTCATTACACACAACGAAATTTCATGACTTTCCCAATAATTTTGAAGGATTTTACTTATTATGTACCTTTTCCAGGCATGGAAAATGAGACAAGGTTCTCACACATTTAAACAATGAATTTTCAAAACTTTTCCATAAGATCCATAGGTTCATAATATTTTACCTCGTTCCATTACTTTATTTCCGTAGTTTAAAATGAGATTATTATTATTATTGGTGTATATATATCACATGATACTAAAAATTTGTCCAAAACATTCTGTTATTGCCAAACCATTTTCAGGCCTGGAAAATAGGTTTGTTTTTTTTTTGTTTTTTTAAATTTTATAACCTTTCCAGGAATTTAATGACTGTGGGAGCCCTGATGAAATTGTGAAATTCCATGACTTTTCCAGGTTTCTCATGACCACCTGAGTGTTCATTATAAGTGTTTCTAAATATAAAATAATTTTAAACACACTTTCTAGATTTAGAAACCCTCTTACAGTATTTAGTTCTGACAGTGTGGACTTGGGTATGTATGCCAAGTTTGATCCTAAGTAGAAATTAACCTTGATGAGTCCATATTTGATCTCAGATTCTATTTAATCGAAGCAAAACAATCAGAAACTGGCACATTAGTTTGGCAGCTTTAAAGTCACATCTGCGAAGCAGCATTTATGTGGTGTTTGATGTCCAAAAGCGTAATAACCACATCTTAAAGAAGCCGGTAAGCCCCGACAGTGATATCAAACAGCCTGGCGTTGCTCACGGTCCCCTCTTTGTCCAGAAGAAAGTAGAACCTGTGACCTTTGACCCTGAGGGGGATGAATGAGGGGGACTCGTGTCTGTGAGCATGACAGGCTACCTGGGACAGCGGCACTGTTATCCTCCGGCCTCGGTCTGGTCCCAAAGGTGACTGTGTGCACACTGTCACCATCCTCCCACCTTGGTGTAAAACCACCTGGCTGACAGAGCGCCGGCAAAACAGGTACCCGAGCCCGACGATCCCTGCTCCGATGGCCAGACAGCCCAGCGTGAAGCAGTACCTCCAGGTGTTTGAGCCCAGGTTCATCTCAAAGCTCCACATCCCGGCCAGCCCCGTGGTGCTGGGCGCCTTGGCTCTCCCCTTCTCTGTCGCGGCCCCTGTGTCTCTGAGCCCGGTGTAGGCGAAGTGGCTCATGTAAGTCCAGAAGAGAAACTGTCCGCCGCAGAAGAGCGACAGGAGCCGGAAGAAGCGCGTCCTGTCGTGCAGGAACAGGGTGACATCTCTGGAGGGCTGGGCCGAGGAAGAGCACAGGCTGCGGCGGACACACAGCTGCCTGCGAGCGGCTCCGAGGCGGCCGCTGTGAAGAAATATCCTGCTGCACAGACCCGATAAACATGTCGCCGCGCTGGCGGAGCCTGGTGGAGTCTGTGCGGACATCGGCGCATTGTGAAGGCCTCTCTGCTGGATATGAACGAGCCCAAACTGTTTGGAGTAACACGGCAGTGAACGGCACAGCAGCCGCTCCAAACCCATGTTTTCACGACGACAAATCGAGTCAATCCTCCCACATTAATTTCACAAGAGAGCTTCGATATTAGACGCTAAGAAATGGCTACCATAACTAACGTTTTAATGCTTCTCCCCGGACACACGAGCGCTGCAGCTCAGGGCTTAGAGGGCGCCGCCATACTTGTTATGTGTGACGTAAGGTGTCGGGTTACGGAAAGTGGCGCTGACCAAAAATCATTTCCGCCCCCGAGATCTTCTTTTTTTTTTTTAAATGATCATATTGTATTGAATTTAACAGAACATTTTACAGACATAGTTTTAATTTTAAAATATTAAAAAAATATATAATTTCAACATATTTAAAACTAAACTATTCTTGTTGAACTGTGGCTTATAGGTATCTTTTTGTCTCTCTGCCCATTCAATCATTCTACCTGCTAGTTGTTGAAGAGTGAAGTGCGTCGTCTCGAGCGAAACCAGGAGAGGGAGAAGAGCGTGGCCAACCTGGAGTATCTGAAGAACGTCCTGCTGCAGTTCATCTTCCTGCAGTCTGGCAGCGAGAGGCAGGCGCTCCTGCCCGTCATTCACACGATGCTGCAGCTCAGTCCAGAGGAGAAGAGCAAACTGGCTGCTATTGCACAAGGTATGTGCTGGTGAGCAGGTTTTGAAAATGCACACACACAGCATTTTAGTTCATCCTAAAAAATATCTGTTGATCATGATTTTTCCCACAAAAATAGTACGACAGAATAGGATTTCGCAGATCTTTAAAAAGTCTTAAAAGGCATGGATTTTATTTGTCTAAATATGGCCTTAATTGATTCTAAAAGTTCTAAAAACAATCTTTCAAAAGTCTTAAAAATGCTAAGACATTTGATGTGGGATTTCAATTTTTTTCTACTGACTTTAATTGATAATTGGTCAATTTAAAAACAAAAAAAATGGAATTTCTCTTATATTAACACCACCATAAAGTCATATTTTATGTTACAACAAATATTTTGGCACAATTCCCCATAACCTCAAATAATACATGTTTATGTTTGTTGTTTTTCTTTAATTTTATTTTCTGTAAAATTGGTCTAATGGTTTTAGAAAGCCTTAAACCTCACTCATGCATAATTTCTAACTACATGTTCTTTGACCTCCTTTGTGCAGGTGGGGAAGAGGAGTCTGGGTCTCGGGGCTCAGGCTGGACATCTTATCTCCACAGCTGGTCTGGAATCAGATAGGCTTAATGATCAACTGAAAAAAAACAACAAAAACAAAAGGAGCACAGCGCTTAGATGTTACTGGTCCTTTTTCTGTGAAATAAATGTACTAAGCAGTGATGCTGTACATTTGAAATAGTGGCATATGTAGGAGGTTAACTGGGGCATTTACAAAATTTTGGGCACACAATAGAGGGGAGCTAAAGATGTATCAGAGGAGAATGAGGAAGTTTGTGGTAGAGATTAAACCAAAACATATGACATAAATATTGATTTTTCAGTGCAATACTTACATAAGTCTCTTACCAATGAAAGTCAACTCACACATTTCTGTCTTCCTCTTTTGACACATGTATTTATAACAATATTCACTGGACATGAAGGTAACATTTCCTTGAAGTGATACTCATAAGGCATTATAGTGCACCATAAAAAACATTGTATAATGTGCATAATGTGCACACATTGTGAGAGGAGGAATTAATCAAGGGATAACTGCGTAGTGAGTGGCATGATATAACTTTAATATAATTTTCAGATGTTTGATTACTTTGCAAGATTTTACTTGCACTTTTCTTGGGCTTGGACTGTGTAGCACAATCTGTTCACTACTATAGTGGAGTTTTAGTTTATTTGGTAAAAATTAGATAGGCTTTCTTTCAACAATTTTAAAGGGTATGCCTAAATGGTGAAGATTTTTGAATGTGATTTTACTACCTAAGAGGCGGACTGTTTTCCATTCCTTGCAGTGTGAAAATTGAAATGAAACTTGCTTAATACATCTGAGTAAACATTTATTTTTTACTAGTTGTTGTCTGGAAGGTAGAAAAAAGACATTAAGAAAACTCAAGTGCTACATGCTTTGGGAAACAATCAGCAGTCATGTTAGGTATGTGTGAGTAAGTGAATACAGTGCTGCAGGGATGATGGTTTTCTGTAAGCCAACCCACAAGTTAGCACCGCCCTGGTTCCCTCAACAAAACGCCTGTGCGATTTTTCCATTGGATTTTGGATTATTGCCAAAAATAAACTCTGTGACACACAAACAATACTTACATGTTTTGTTCAGCAAGATAATTTTTCAAATAAACATAAGCTTAAACACAATCAGCAGAAGTAAAAAGTTCATGTTAGGCTATAAACAAACTACACTGTGGCCACAATGGGATTTTTCCATTGTATTTTGGATTTTTGCAGAAAATAAACAATGGCAAACCAAAGTGTATGATACTTACATGTTTTGTTCAGGAAATAATCCTCAAATTAACATAATTTTCAGGAATTTTGAAGCCTAAATGCAATCACCAGAGGTAAAAAGTTAAGATTAGGCCATAAACAAACTACACTACGGTCGCATGATATAACATCCCTACCACAAAAGCTGAAAAGCATTTAGCAAATTGTTGAAGTGGGAAATATACCGAAATATTTTATGTTGTAGAGCAAAACATGAAAATCTCTTAAACTTGTGTTAACCACAGACCTTATTTAAGGCTTCTAACAAAACAAACCCATTGACTTTGAGGGAAGGAACTGGGAATGCTAAAATGCTAACTTATATCAGGGTTTTAGGACTCTTTTTAGGACTTTGGGTTTGCAGGACTCTATGGGCTTAAACATGCTAAAACACTGGTATGGTCTGTTTAATCTCTGCTGTATGGCCATTATTATATCACAAATACAAATGACTCCATGTCTACTTTTTCAGGTTAACCTGACCAACAAGTCTGACTGAACATGATCATTAGAGCACATTTATGCTTTTTTTCTGACTTATTCTGCATTTTTTTTCACCAATGCCTCACATTATGAAATCAGGAGCGGTTATGATTTCCATTCCTTGTGTTTGATTCATCATATCCTGTATCGTGATGCTTGTTTTGTGATTTGTTTTGGTTACTGTGTAATTTGGAGTTACTGTTTGTTGTGTTTGTTATTATTTAATGCCAAATGATGATTTCAGTGCTTTCTATATCTATTTTAGGAGTACTTATGGTTTTGTCAGTTGTGCTGCCGTAAAACCTAACAAGAAAGATTTCTTGTAGTTTCATCTGTGCAGCTGTCTTGTTGAAGGACAGTTCACATGACAGCAATCACAGCCTCCATGCTAAAGTGTCCTTGAGCAAGACTCCCTATCAGAACCATGGGAGCTGCTTTTTACACAGTCTGACCATGACCTCTGACCTCTGTGTGGAGGATTCTGCGCACACCCACCCACTCTTACAGTACATGAATACATTTTTGCTAAAGTCCTACCAATGATGCAGGAAAATGACCTGTTCATTTTTTTTCAATCCAGTGGCAGCTTTTTGTGTGATTCCTCCAACGTATGTGAATGTATTTTTATCTAAAGCTTTTATATTTATGATGGTTAATGTAAGCGGGAGCTATGAGAGATTACTTTAGTTATAAAGTTGGATCTGTGTAACAATGAATGAACATTTACAGTAGAGTTCACTGTGTAACAACTCATATCAGAGGCAATTCTTTTTTTGTCGTTTTTTGTTCTTTCAAGCTGTAAACTAAAATAAAGTTAAAATGGAAGATAACATTTCAATAACTTTATTTTTAAGTAGATTTTTATTGATTTCTGAATTTAACAATACAGTACTTTCCACATTCTATGTAAAAAAAATAACAAATTCACAATAACTACAATAATTAAATCAATACAAAATACAAAAAAAGCTCAATCTATACTGAAATATACAGTCGATACATTAAGAACGCTAACCATGTTCTCTCAAACAGATGATTAATTTCTAAGGGTAAGACTTTACAAGTTTTGCAGTGCCACTGCGTGACAGAGAGAGGTTTGTCACTTATCCACTGCTTTAAAATACATCTAGTGAAGAGTAGGTGTTCACACAATTTTAAGCTAGATTTACTCAGGGAAAGTGTTTCAGATGACAAGCTCAGTATGAAGAGGCCTGGATCTTTGGTTATTTTTAGTGAAAAAATCTTGCTCAATTCCTTTGCAATATCACTCCAGAATTGTGAGACTCTGTATAAAATGTAAGAGAAATACTGGGACATAAATTCAAAGTGTAGAGATATAGTTGAGTGTATGAGTTTCTCTCTTACAATTCCAGATAAAAGTGTTTCGGCAGAGGCTATTACTTTATTGCCAGTCAGCTTTAATTATAATGCATTTTGACATAAAATGTTGCATCTAATGTTAAATGTAAGCATCAGCAGCCAGGTGTTTTTAAATCAATCACATTATTTCAGCATAAAGATTTACTTGGTAAAGCACTTAAAGCAAACAGTTTTTTGTGTGTGTGAAGAGAGAATGAATGCATCCATCTTTGTAGTTATACATTTTTCTCTTGCTATGAAAGTCTTTTTCCCTCTTGAAGGAGGGAGGGAAGGAAGGGGGTGTAAGGGGTTTTCCTTTTAAGGAAATATATGTGATTTCTAGTGTCATGACGCAGTAGAGGGAGGAAACAACAAATAATAGCTACTGTATGCCACTGGGAGGAAAGGTAAACATGCTATTATCTACTCAACCCCCCCCAGGGGAGCAGCACTATCATCAAATGCATTGCTGCAATCTGATGTATTTCTTTTAACATTATCTTTTGCTGTCTGTCAATCTGTTCACTTCCTGTCATATTTTGCAGAGCCTTGCAGGGTATTTGACTGATTCTTTCCTCTATCAAAAGTGAAGTTCTTGGTGTTGAATGGGGTTTTTCACGGCATCCACTTTCCATGTTGAACTTCTGTTATTTCCGGTGATCAGAAAAGAAAAAGTCACACTTTAATATATCCTGAAAAGATGCTTCCAGTGTATAAATGGTTAAAAAAAAAAAGACTGCACCGTATGCTGGAGCAAAAGTCTACTTCAGGTTCATAGTAGATACACGTCTCGTAGTCCGTCGTTACCAGCACACCGTGCGCTGAGAACGCAGGACGGGTGTTGCCGTTTTCTGGCAACAAAACTGAAATTGTATTTCTCCAGCGGTGGAAGCTGCAGACTGGATGACAAGTTGCAGCAGACACACAGAGAAACAGGCAACCAGCGCGGCGGCCTTCAAAATAAAAGCACAGCTCTTTCTTGTTAACGTGAGTGTGTTATGGGACTGGTTACCTGCCCACTGTCTTTCTGTTCCTGCTCAAAATTTTGGTGACCTGAACAGGATTTGGTCTGCCCATGTCCTCCTAAAACTTGATTAGAGAGTTGTAAATAATTACCACATCATATTATGTGAGATCAAAAGATAAAATTGTTGGCCTTAAAAACATAGCTGTTAGGTCCAGCAGATAGCCATTTGTTATATGTTTTTAGTCAAAATTTTAAACTATATCCGGATTCAAATTACAGTTTTAACTTATTCAAAGTGTATTAGTGTATCACTTCCTGTGTGAGGCAGATCTGTCAGACATTTGAACAATAAAAAAATACTCAAGGTTGGCAATAGGCTCTTTTCTTATCTGATATTTTAAGGAAAATCGCAGGTGTTACTAATAATAACAACAGCTCTATTCAAGCTAAATTAGACAAAAGCTGTCCTGATCTAATAAGTTGTCTGAACATGAGTGCGAAAAGTGGACCAGCATGCACATTATGAAACTGAGGAAGTTAATTTCCCCAATATTAATATTGTTACTTACACTTATGCTTCTCCTGTTGTGACAAGCCTGTTGTGAGAACCACTTGTTTGTTATCATAGTTAAAAAGTGAGTAGCAAAATTGACTTTTGCAGGTACAACAATAAAATACATTGCATTATAGATCTAAGTGCTTGTATGTAAATCTGCTTATACTTGCCAAACAGATATAACACAAGCATTATTAGGTCATAGGCCTTTGTCACTATCTAAGCAAACTGGTCAAATCAAATTCAAGTTTATTTATAAAGCATGTTAAAAAACCAGAGTTGACGAAGGTGCTGACAGAAAAAGGCCTAAATGTAATAAAATGACGTAACAAGGGAACAATAAAAAAGCAATAGCGATAACATAACAGTATTACCCATCAAACAAGCACAAATACGTGAGTAGAGAAAGAGAAAAGCACAGAAGAGTCAATTGTTAAATAGGCCATAAAATATGAAAAATAAAGCAGTAGGGACCAGACATTGTGCACAGCTTTTATCCCTGACTTTTTTTTTATGTATGTGTAAATGTGGATCAGTGAAAGTAGTTTTGTAAAACAATTACCTTTGATGTTTCATAAAGATGAAAAAAACACGTGTTGACGTTCTTGTGATTTCTATTTCTTTCAATTTTAATTTAATTTTTAACTTTAAGTAAAATGTATAGTTGGAACCATTGACTATGGTCGGAACTAGCAGAATGGTTTTACGTTGAAAGTCATGAGCGGAAGTGCAGTTTTCCGTTGAGCGTAGTGACGGATGTTGTACAGACACAAGGCCCGTCTTCGCCATTCCGCTCCCTGTGTGGAAACAAACGCTACATCCCAGACTGCACAACATCTGGACGTCTGCAACTGAAGTCAGAAAACACTAGTGTGGTCCAGGAGAGAGCGGAGTGATGCTCGGCATTAGTGAAATGACAAACGGGTAAGTGAGAAGTTTGAAAGTGTTTCCCTCACAGAGACATTTGCCTGATAAGTTGGGAAGTTGACAGTTTCAGGAGAAAAAACGCCGCCCCGGTTTGTTCCATTCTCTCATGGGCTGGGAAAACTGCAATTCAGGCTTGACAAAGTTCACTGTTGCCTTTCATGTACAAAAAAACGGACTCGTGTGTATCAGAGAAAAGTGCGGAAAGTTAAAGTTACATTTATACGCTGACTGTGTGGAGCTAACGTTAGCTAGCTTAACGTTTGTCACTTAAATGTTGTTACAATCTCAACTTGGTCACTTCAGTGGCTCTTCAGCGCCCCCTACCGTGTTATTGCTGGAAAATACCAGCTGGATGTTTACAGGAGTCAAACTTTCTGGACTAGTTTGTGTTGGTTATCACATGTAAGCGGATGTAAAGCGTATCTGCAGGGTCCTGTTGAAGTGCCAGACAGAAAAAAGGAGACAGATGTTAATGCAGTTTGGTTTAATAAGTACTGTTGGCGCTTACTGAGCACTCGTGCGTCGTACAGCGTGAACTGCAGGTCTGAAAATAAAGTCCTTTTAATCACCATTGCTGCTAGAAATGCATTTATTTATACTGTGTAACGTGCAGTTTCCTGCTGTGCAATATCTTACCACTTACTGTGCAATAATGTTTATAGGCCATGTTTCTACATTTTTTAAATAGATATACTATACATAATTTCAGTTATTCTGGAGATCTATCAATCACGTACATATAGTATCTGTACAGGTAAAAGGTGTGTATAGTGTATCTAGATTTTATATTTAATGATTCTGTTTTTTAAAATCTAGTCTGTGTCTCATTTTATTTTGTAACGTCATATCCTTTTCTGCACTTAAATCACTTTTTTGCAATTTTCTCTGCCTCTGACTCTTGAGCTGCTGTAATGTGTGAACTTCCCCGGTGTGGGATTAATTAAGTTTATCTACGTTTTTCACTCTTGCAAGCTTGTTTGTGCAAACGCTTCATTTTTCAGCAAGATGTGATATGTGACATAGGATAAAGTGATCTTGATGAAGTTTCAAAATGTGTCCAAGGACATTCCGAAATGTGGAAATCCAACTATAATTTCTGTTTTTACACTTTCTGGTTCAGATAGATGGTGTCATTTTACCGATATTTAAAGAAAACATGACTTCTGGCAGTCCCTTAGCCTCAAAGACTATACAGCTGACAGCTGGGTAGATCTAGAGAAGACATTGTTGTAAATTATAGGAATATCAGTGCAGTTTTGCTCAGTTTTGTTGCATTATTGTATCTACATGTAGTGGTAAAAAAACAAATCAACAATTACCTTGGCCAGATACTCAGATCTCACCTTAAGAAATTAAATTGTGTGACCCAGATTTATTTTGATTCTTTCACCTAGAAAATTTCTCATTGAGGCCATGTGGTACATCACAAATGATGATATTTCAAAATTCAGCAGTGGTCAAATTAATTATCTGCAGGAAGGATATTAAAGAAGCAGGTTTTATTGTGTAATTCCTTTGTGGAAAGGTAACAAAATAAGTCAATAGACGTGTTTGAAATCTGAAACCTCTTTTTCACTCTATGGCAAGTTGTTTCTTGTCACATCCTTTCCTCTCTTTTTCTTACTTGACATGTCAATTTCTGTGTGTGTGTTGTTTTTGAGCTCATTAGACTTCCCCCTGCTAGCAAGGAAAACGCTCTTGCTTGATAATCAGACTGAATTTTCACTTATTTCCACGTTATTTATTCATTTGTCTCGCTCAGCAATTTAGAGATGTGATGAAGTAAGGTCAACCGAACAGAAAAATGGTCCAAGTGTAGAAAACAAAGTGTTACATTCTGCTCTGATTAAATAATGAGTATTTAATTAAACTTTATAGTATTCATAAAACATACAGAAATATAGTAAACTTAGCATTTGTGTTAATACAATGTAGTTTGATTTGCCAACTGCCTAACATCATGCTATTTTTAGATAAAGCTTGTTAATTGGTATTTTTTTTATTTCAGTTAACATATTTCTAATAAATACATTGATTCCAACATTATCTCTATCTTACAATGGATAATAATGATAGTAAATATGCATCAGATGTCAGAAACTTCTACCTCATACATTTACTGAATTTAACCAGTGTGCCAATATAGTTTCAGAGCCAAGATCCCCTATTTAATCTCTTTAAGACTTCTATGGATCATTGCTTTAGCAGGTTTTCAGGAATAATTTACATAGTCACACATCTGATAATAATGATAATAATAATAATAAGAAGAAGAAATAAATAAACATAATAACACAATAAAATCAGTATTTACAAACTGAAGTTCAGGAGAATCAGAGGTTCGACCACACCAATTATATGGTTTTGATAATAAAAACCCCAAATAGCTTCACTCAAACGTTACAAAGAAGTGATAGACTCACTGAAAAGCATCAAGAATGACAGCTTAAAGAAGGAAAGAGGATGTCCCTCTATTTTCTGCAGATCAACCTCCTCCCTGCACAAGAATGTCCACACAAACTGGCTGGACAGTAGTTATTGCTCTCTGAACCACTTCCTGACCATCCCTTCCCCGGGGACTGCTTTTCAGAGCCATATTTTTTCCACCAGTGTGAATTCTACTGTGTGCACTGCCGAGTTAATTATGGCCCGGGATGAATCTGGCTTTTATAAAGCACTCTGGACACTAAAAGCTGTTAGAGGGCAAGTCTTTTAAAGGCCCGGGGATTGCTGCATTCCCAGCGTATTACATTTTCATCTGATTCCACACTGTGTTGATACAACTAGAGCTTAGAGGAGTGTCCCAGTCTCCAGTGTGGACTTGTCCTTGTTTGGAAGAGCGGTGAACTGGTGTGACTTAGGATTTAGACTGTGTGTACTCACTTGACGCGTGTGGTGTGAAGGAGTGTGGAATGTTTTTTGCGACTTACACTGAAGCATATTTATACAACACTGAATTAATGACTGATGCAGTAGTTCTCGAGTAGTTTGAAATATTGAGGTTTGGATATCCCACGATCTGATGCTCTGGAAGAACATTAACGCTTTAAAACCTGAACAAATAGGTTTGATTTCTTTCAAAATCATCGGGAGAAGGCAAAGAGCAACTTAACAACATGTGGCCCAAAAAATAGCAAGAAATTAGTTAAGTTACAATAAAATTGCTTGAAGATAAGCACAAAAAATAAAAATAAAAACCAAACAAGATATTGATAAAAAAAAAACAGAACATTTAAAAAATAAATGTAGTTTTATTTCTGTGACATAAATGTAAATTAATAAATAAATATAATTGTTATAAAATGGTTTTCTGGACATTTTTCCCTAGTTTTTAAATAATTTTCCAATAACTTATACAGTGTAAGTACTGGACTTATTCAAAAAGTGCAATTTTTCACGCATGCAATAATCTCCATGTGCAATAAGTTGTTACTGTTTTGTACCTTGTTCTTTTAATCATGTGTGGCACCTTGTTTTTTGTTATGTAACATTTTAATACTTTTATATTTGTTATTATCTTTTTACTATTGTATTGTTCTTTCGCTGCTTATACTTCTTCGTACCTCATAGCTGCTGTAACATTGTAAATTTCCCCACTGTGGGACTAGTAAAGGATTATCTTAACCACCATGTGTGATTTGAGACAGCAGGTCAGCATTGCGAAAGCGAAAGAGGCGGGAGGGGCGTAACATGTAACCCAGCAGTGTGGGCTTCTAGTGTGACATAAAATTCCCATCAGCAGTGCTGAATGACAATGGCATAAATGTCAATAATCGTTTACCAACCCCAGCAGTTGATATCCCCTGTGCTCACAGGGTACGGAGCCCCTGGACCTCATTGTCTCGCCAATTTGTCAACATTTTCAGCCGCTGTTTCTCTGGGTTCGCTTAGGACTGCTGTTAGCTGATATTTTAATTTCTTGGCAGTGGGTCGCAAACATAACAAGTTGTCAAAATGCTACCCGTCCCATCTGTGGTCACGTCCTTTAGGCTGTCTGCAACTCTGTCCCTCCAGTCCATGATTGTACCTTTTATGCAGAACAGTAAGGTGGCATAACTCTGTGATATTCCTACCTGGAACAGGTAGCATAATAGCTTTAGTATCAATTATGCATCAACATTTTCCAAGGAACAGAAAACCACGAGGCTCCTACTTTGACAAAACTTTTCAATGAAAGAAATACTGCTTTCATCACAATGAGATCCAGAGATTCTGAAAGGTTGCCTGAGCCATGTGAGAAACATTGAGGCTCTGTTGTCATTGAGTTTTTCATCATAGCAGCCTCTTTGCAATGGTTGCAGCAGTTCCTCCATGGTAGAGAGAGTGTGTGTGTGTGTGTGTGTGTGTGTGTGTGTGTTTATGTAAACTCTGATATAGTTATGCCTAACTGTTTTTATTCCCACTTCAGAACATCTCTATTATTTGTATCCCTGACAAATGACAAGAAATAAATCTATTGTGTTGTGGGACGATTTTACTTAGTAATCTGCACAAGTTGCCTCACTCTTACAGTTGACAATGGAGAGTTATCTATATGCTTGAAATGAGTTAAAGATACAGAAAATGTTTTGAACATTATGCACTTGATTCTGTTTGTACTGCAGATATTTTGCACTCTTTTATCCTTATGTTAACATTCGTTTTGCAGCCAGTGCTAATGCTGTGTACATTCTGTATTTCAGTGTTGCATTAAGTTTTAACTCAAGTTTCACTGCATTATTTATCATATTTTGTTGTCAAGTTGCAACACAAACAGTTGCAAAACAGTCAGCGATGGCAGAGTTGTGTTGCGCATTTTAAGGCACACCCATGATTATGATGGATCATGCACACAGCCAGCAGACTGTGCCAGTGGCAGTCAGTGTGGTCACTGGGATTGGCCTTTCACCTCTTTTACACTGAGATACACTAAACATGGCAGGTCTATGTGAACTACTTGATTATCCTTTCAGTCACAGAAGGTTTCTCATACCTCCTCACACCTTCTTACTCATGACTCTACGCCACCTTTTATCTCCTTGAATCTTCCTCCTCCTCTTCCTCCTCACACCCCACGTCCACCCTGACAGACACTCTGGGAGGCACACAGGGCTGGATGTTTGTGTACTGGCTTTTACATCAACCCACCTCCCACAAACACATACTGGTACATAGGCACAAGTGGACACAAACATTCACACCCTCACACACGCACACACACACACACACAAACGCGTGCGCGCTCACCATAGCAAACAGGAAGTGGTGTGTCCACACAGACTAAGATAACGACAGTAGTGTTTGCAGTGACAGCAAAGGGACTTTAGCAGCAACAAAAGTATCTTCACCACAGTCTGACACCAGACAATGGTAAGATTACTATATATTGCCGTTAGAAAATTTTGCAATTATTGTAGCATCAGCTTCAGGCTTCATTACTTGCTTTATGTTAGATGTAAGAGCCATTATGTTAATTATAGAGCTGTGCGCATGATCTGTGTACCAGTGTATGTTGTATTGTGTGCTTTTCTTTTCTGAGAACAGCCAAGCTTTTAGGAAGAGATATTTTAGTGCATACATATTTGCACTTTGGCATTTGGACTTTTGTGTACATGTGTTTATACTTCCTCTTATGCGTGTAAGCAATGCCAAGAGTCATATTTATTTTAATTCATCATTAAAAAAAGCTCCTGTATCAAATGAAAAGAAAAGATTAAATGGTTAATTCATCTTTATGCACAACAGCAGGGTAAGAAATAATGTTCAGTCAGTTTTGTCAATTTTGAAAATGCTGAATACAACCCCATGAACTGTCAGCTGTACATCTGAGACATATTTAACCATCACAGTGTGTTAGGTTTGCAGTGTTGAGGTTTGAGGTTAATAAGATAGTTGTTGTACCGCTGTTGTCCACACAGTGGCAGTGCACTCATTCAGCAGAGAGGATGTTTTTGGAGCGATTGCAGCTTGTGAAATGTCTGCTCAACTCTGCGTGTGTGTGAGGACACAGTGTCAATGCATGGAAAAAGACAGATATCTCCACACATTAATACCAGCACAAAATTTCAATCCAAAACACAGCATAAGATTTGAAATGCCACTGTGGTAATTTTTCTGCCCTTACTTACACATTTCACACTTACAATGTGTAATCCAGAGCAAATGGCACAATGTGTTGTCACTTTTACTTACCATAAGGGCTTAAACAAACACATATTTTAATTATGGATCTTCTTGAATAATTATTTGTTTTGTTATGTCAGAAAAAAGTGAAATGTGCCATGTGTAATTTTCCAGAGCCCAAGGCGACGTCATCAAATGGTATGTTTTATCCGTTCAACGGTCCAAAAATCCAAAGCTGTTCACTTGTGTTAAACAAATGCATTAAATTTTCATCTTTAGAGGGCAACGCCACCTTGTTCAAGAATCTTGATATGTTATTTCCCAGAAAGTTCAATTAATATTTGTGAACATGAGCTACTCTCTCTCAAAGCCAGAAACCAGAGAAGAAATTCTCAAACTTGTGATTTCATCAAGTATAAAGTCTGGAGCTTCTCTATAGACAAAAAAATTGGAGCCTTTTTTTTGGAACCACAAAATGTTTTTCTTTTTGACATACAAAATGGCTTTTTTCTTGCAGTATATTCAGTTCTTAAACAAAATTGTAACCATATATATTGTAATCTATAGAATCTTTCCAATTCATAGATATATCTCATGACATCACAAATTTGAGTTTTAGTACTCTAGCTTGTAGATTTAGGTGAGAGTTGTTGATGTTTGCTAATATTTTTGGACTGTCTTAGACCATAGGAATAGTGTATGAATTTTGTAAATGGTGTATAACCCATTTAAGAGGCACAAAACCAGCAAATGTTTGGCTTTTTTTTTTTCACTTAAAAAAATTATCAAAACAATTATTCGATTTTTGAAGTAGTTGCCACTTAATTTTCTGCCAATAGACTAATAAGTTAATCAACTAATCGTTGCAGCTCTACTAACCCAGCACATTTAGATTTCAGTTTTATGGCAATTACCAGGTCTTGAATTTTGAGAGAAATGCACATCCTAAATTGTGAGTGAGCTGATCTCAGACATAAACCCTAAAGTAGGGCAATATAAAGAAAATCAAATATCGGAATAAGTTTGATCAAATATCTTGATATAGCAATTGTGACATTATTGTAGGGTTGAGTACTGGTGGTTTCATAAAATATTAACACTATAAGATACTTGATGCATAATCATCAGTAATGTGGATATAATGACTAAGTAGGTAAAGACAAATAATTGAACAGCTGTAACAGTCTGGTAAGTTCAGAAAATCACATCACTTTCCTATATCACAACCTTTAAAACCAGCAAACACTTATGAAGTTACAAATTCCAAAATCTGAGATGATGTCTAGTTTCATGTCCTGATATCGATATAACACCGATAATTGCCCAGCCCTGGCCTAAAGCGATGATTCATCATGAATGTTCTAGCAAACACAGACATGTCAGCCTCTGCTACTGTGACCCCGCTGCAGCTGCTCTGAGATGTGAGGCTCATTTACGCTTTGACTTTGTGTGTGTGTGTGTGTGTGTGTGTGTGTGTGTGTGTGTGTGTGTGTGTGTGTGTGTGTGTGTGCTTGTCAAACACATGTGGAATGCTGAACAGGTCAAGGCAGGCTGCTGAAGGTGAATCTGCATGGTGTGTGACTGTTCATAGAGCATGTACCTGTCTGTACATATTAAGGAGATACATGACTTCTGTCAGCCGTGAGTCTGCCCACGGCCATTTAACACCATCAAACTTTCACTCTTTTGTAATATCTCTAGTGACAGTTGCGGCTGTAGCGTGGATAGTGTACGCAGAACAAACACAGATAACCTAAATGAGCCGATTTACATCTCCAACCAGACTGCATGCTCTGTTTTACAGAGATGCTCTCTTTACATCTGTTTCTTCTTTGGCTGCGTCTTGACTTTGCTTATTTGGTCTCTTCTGACCAATCCTGTGCCGGCTTTTGATGATGTCACAGCTTCATGTCTGGTAGGCAACTTGTCTGAAAATGTGCATCTGCTGTGTTTTGTGTCTGTTTGGGAGGATCTCTTTTTTTCCCACATAACATTGTGATGAATTATTCATGGTTTGACATTTTCCCTTTCTGGTGGGAGGTGATCTCACAGTTTACAATGAAGGAGCTCAAGTCGATTTGAAGAGCAGTGCACACTTGAACTGTGAAAATATTTTGGTGGCATTTCTCCACAGAGTGCTGCTTTAGTCGGGCGTGGATGTTCCCAGCCTTAGAAACAAGCTGCTGTTCAGACTGACCGCAGGTTTGCTTTTTTTTGAGTGTGTTTTTTTTGTACCTGATATTGCTCCTTACTGTGTTCAAAACACTGTTATTACTACTGGCCTGCGTAAGACTGTCATGTACCAATGTTTTTATCCAAACATTGATATATCAGGTTTGATATGACCCATTGCTCAAAAGTTTTCTCTACAGCAAAACTTTCACAGAAATTGAAATTGCAAGTGATAGGGGTGTGTCATATCACATCATTTATGATAATACCTGCATATTTAAAAAAAAAAAATCATATCGTGATAACTGCAATGTTCAGTATTTTTGACGTAACAATGTCATACTGTTATGCATGGCAGCAACAAGCATGGTTGAAAGCAAAATTCCCCAGGTGTTAAGAAGAAATGGCGGAGCCTACAAGTCTAGGTGGAAAAACAACTGAATATTTTGGGATTTGTCCTGTTTTCCTGGTTTTTATGTTTAATATTCTTTGGCAATTATATGTTATTGAAATTAAAAACATTTTTTTTTGTATTTTTTAATGTCATCAAGAATACTTTTATTGCAAAATACCCTGAAATATCATGATATAATTGTAGGGCTATATCGCCCACCCCTGGTATGTAAAACTTTTTCATACCCCTGTTCATAAATTGAAACGTACTACTTTAGATAATGATTTTATCTGCTCTATTGTGTGATATCATGTTGATATAAAGAAAGCTGTAGTACATACCCTACATGTAATTTTATGCGTATTTAAATATGCATAGTTTTTTCATATTAATTTTATTTTCAGTGAAAAAATTCTGGTTCATATTAACTATTATCTCGTGCATATATACTGGTATTATTGACTAAAGGGTTTATAGTTGACCTTTAAAATATCCTGCCCTCATACAAGTCTTTGTAACTTGCCTCTAATGACCAAATATGAGGGATCCTTGCCAAAAATGTTAAAGATGATATAAGTATACCTCTGAAGTATAGATTTTTGTCTTAGCCTTGAACATATAGTATGAATCAGGCCCAGACGCCGACCTCAGATGACATGTTGATAGATGTGTGCATGATAAGTGCATCTCTGTTCCACATCATCATCTGGTCAGACAGCCTACCATTGTACGCATATGTGTGTGTGGGAATGGCCTTTCTTTTTCTCTTCTGTTTGTTCTCTCCCTTGTTGATGTGGCCTTCTTTTTAAACTGAGGAATGAGCCAGATAGATGTAGGTGGTGAATAGAGACGGCAGGGCAAAGGCCACAGAGGGCAACGGCCCTCGCTCCTTCTGCGACTCTTCCTCTTTTTCTCCGAGGCGCTCTCTCCCTCTACCTGCTGCAGGAGGGGGAGGAGGAGCAAGAAGTATTTGCTAGGTGTGCAAGCAGTGAAACCACACCTCTGCATGTGTCCTTCCTCAAGGGTGTGAGCCCTGGAGGTGTGTTTGACAGAGAGAGAGAGAGAGAAAGAGAGAGGGAGGCATAACACTTGATCTTTTTATTTGGATCAAGCACTGACACACACTTTCTTCAGTGTTACTGTGGACTGAGTGTTTGCAGCAGACAAGTGGAAGGAAGGAAGGAAGGGAGGGAGAAAGGCGAAGGGGAGATGAACTCTTTGAGGCTGAAAGAGTTGTCAAACTCAGACTTGTACAGGCGAAGACAGGAGAGACCAGACAGCTATGGAAGTCTGCCAGGGGACAGCTTCAGGTGAGTCTACCTCTGAAGGGCTTTTAATCTTCTGTCAAATTATTGATGAGAAATGTTGATTCAGCTCTGTGATGAGTTCTGTTTGTGCTGGTGTTTTACTCACGTTATATTATGTTGTGTCGCTGATAATCTGACCACCACCTGTCCTTCTCAATATGTAGCAGTCATTTTAACCCTTTGAAACTTGGATCGACATCACTTTTCGTGCTGCATTCAGACACTTTTTACAAGTATTTAAGCCTTTGAATCCTGAGAAAATTGGTTTGATTTCTGTCAAACACATGGAAAAAAAGGCAATTAGCAACTTGGCAATACATGTCTTGCAAATTGCAAGAAATTAGTCTTTGTAAAAGCCAGGGATAAAAAATCCAGAAAACTATATATCTGATTGTCACAATTGTCTATTTTACGAAATAACTGTGACTTTTACGCAGTTTTTTCAGGTCTTTCTTAATTTCTCTCCTTGATTTGTTTGGGGTTTTATTTGCTAATTTTCAGGTAATTTTCTTGTACTTTATATGAATTTCTTGCTATTTCTAAGTCATTCCTTTTTCAATTGTTTATTAACTTCTTCCCATCTGTTTGAGAGAAATTACACCAATTTCCCCAGGTTTCAAAGGGTTAACTAGAAGTGTTCTATTCAGTATAAGACACACAAAATCAGAAGTCATGTATAGTTTGAAATTGCTCCAGATAGAAACGTTGCGGTGCAATAATGACCACGTAAGAACAAAGAAATGAACAGTAAATAGAATTTCCAGCATCCCCATTGGCTGTCTAAATAGCTATGGCCATTTTCATTGGGTTCTTTTTAAAATGTGCTAAAATGTGAAGTGCTTCTCATGACCTTTAAAATCAGCTGATTTCCTAACATTCCTAACAGCTGATTTTCCTAATCCCACAGTTTCTCTGCTGTGTGTCACACTTCTTGACAAATTGTTTGCGAGATAGGACCCTATTTTCTCAAAGTTTTTTTTTTCATAACAGTAATAGTTTAGGGTTTTTTGTTGTTTTTTTCTGTTTTGTGAACTATTTATCATCAGCTAAATCTTCTGCTCTGAATGTTTTTAATGTGGTGTCGTGGTCTTTTGCATTGGTTGTGTCATGATTAACTGGAGCTGATTGACAGCCCCTCTCTGATTCATTTATGTTAGTGTTGCTACAGAAACATAACCAAAGATCCTTTGAAGAAAAGTTCTCTGTGTTTCGTGTATTGACAGGGATAGATAAGGTGAAATGTGGTGGAGTATTTGATGAGTAAATACTGCAGCTGCTGGCTGAATTCCTACAGGTTGTGTGACCACAATGTGCAACATATGCAGTCTTTTGCAATATTGGTTTCACAATACAATAACATCCATTTTGGCTTCCAAACACCTATCTGTCTCCCCCACTCTCTCACTGTGTTCGTCTCTCTCTTTGTGTGTGTGTGTGATCCTGAAGTGATTAGTGGAGTGTAGTAACGTGAGGAATGTGGAGAAAAGGAGCTCCTTCTTAAGAAGTGTCCTCAGTCAAATCACAAACACTTCATTTCTTACCATACAGCCTCCCTCTTTCTTATGCAATGCAGAAGTAATAAGGTGTCTCATTGTTGTTACACTGTAAAATCTTATCCTAAGCTCAATATTTGCACTTAGTATCACTTAATCAAAGTAAAGCTTTCAGAGAGGATATAATGTGTGACTCTGCAGCATCACTGCGTTAAACAAGCAAAGCACAAGACTCAGAAATGTATAATCGCAAAGCAAACACCTTGTCTGCATCAAATCAAGCGTTGAGCATCTGCAAAAATAAATGACACAACTGCGTACAACCACAGTTGCTGCAGAAACAAAGCATGTTAGAGAAGGAAACAACAGAGAGAGAGACAGAATTAAGGAAACCCCATCAGGGGTGGTGAGAATTATGCTTTTAGTTTTGATTTTAAAAAAACATGCTCAGAGTGAAGCATTCTGTTGTGTGCAGCATTTTGAAATTTAAACATGATAAGGACAGTCACAAGTCTACTCTTTACAAGAAATGTTATGCCATCTGAACCAAAGCGAGGTAATGTCACACATTCAAACCACCTGTGAAGTTTATTCAAAATGCAGAGAGAAAAGTTTACATGTATTAACTACAGACCTAATTTCAGGCATCTAACCAAAAAAATCCACTAAAAAAAATGTTAACTTTTAGACTAGGGAACCGGAAGTGCTGAAAGACCAACTCCTTTCCGTGTTTTAAGACTCATTCCTGGTACTAAGTAGCGCCACTGACTCAAAATGAGATACACCATGGCGAAAGCAGACCTTATCATGTAAAATGTGTCCATTTACAAGATCATGATTACAGCAACATTGTGAATTAGGGATTTGTAAACGAGCCTGTAACTGAACCTGGCAGCCTCTTATCACCAAAAACATTTGTAACATAAAAGTAAATTGCAGTTTCTTTAACAGTATATTTAATAAAGTACTTATACCGTGTTATGTAATCCGCTGGGCTGTGTGTTCCAGACTGTCCTGTAGAGTTAAGTGGTACTGACCCTTGATAGTGCACGTCAAAATGGGCGTCGGGAACAAAAAGTGCAGAACAAAGGAAATGTTAGTGATGAATTATGTTTGCACAGTCACTGAATCAGTGTGTTGCACTTTGTGTTTCGTGCGTGTGTGTGTGTGTGTGTGTGTGTGTGTGTGTGTGTGTGTGTGTGTGTGTGTGTGTGTGTGTGTGTGTGTGTGTGCTTGTGTTAGTGTGCAAACTCATTATGCCTTGCCAAAGGAAAAATGGTTTTACCCAAGCAGCCCTTATGTCTCTGTTGCCATGGTTGCTGTTGACACAGTGGGTGAGGGGAAGCGAGGGTGTGTGAGCAGAGTGTGTTTGATTTGTGTCTTTTGCCCAAATCTGCTCTTCTCACACCGGCTCAGAGTCCGGTTAAGAACATTTTTAAACAGAAATAATCTGTAATATAAATGTCTTTTACCTGCAGAAGTGTGTGCTTTATTAAATCTTATGAGAGAACAACTGTCAAAATTAGTTGCCTTGATTATTTTGGCCATCAGATTTCAGATTGGCTCAGTTCAGTGACCCTAATCTTCTTTTCTGAATTATTTTGAGAATGTGGAATCCAGTGTATATTATAGCCTAATCCATCCTTATTAGATAAACACAGTCAAAATCAGTGTAAAGAAAATATGTCATTAGTTCAGATTTAAGTGGGAAAATAGGAATTCAGTGACAAGCTTATTGGACCAATTCCAATTAATCACCAAACAAGCACCAACTGAAAGTGAATGGAGGTTCATCCTCATTGAGGCCCACTGTTACTGTGCCAAGCAGATTATTCTGTAAAATAGTCCTCGGGGCTTACACTGGAAACAAACCCTTGTCCGATGATCCCTGGGGGATCAGAAGTTGTGGCTTTACTGTTTAAGACACACACTATATAAATATTCATATTTTGTTTATAGTTGATTTATTCATTTGTCCAAATTTAAGGATACAGAGGTATCATGCCTTCTTTTTAGCCTAGTGCACTTTTTTGTTTTTTTACTTTTTTCGTGGAAAATGTAATAGAAATATTAAACTCAAAACCACACACAGATCCTTCTCTGTTTGAAAATAAACTTTATACCTTTAAAATAGCAAGAGAGGTCAGTCCGTTGGAACAGGAGCCTATATTTCCTACATCATTTTCCAACCTGACCTGTGACCTCTCCAGTGACCTCTAATGAGCCAATAAGGAAGCCTGAAAATCCTATCCGCAGCGGGGTCACACCAGAGACACTTTGTCGACTGCTGACAGTTGCTGTAGCCATTTTTAAGCTCAGGTTGACGCTCATATCAGCACTCACATTCTCTCTCTCTCTCTCTCTCTCTCTCTCTCTCTCTGTTAAACATTAAAACCTTTGCTCTTTCAGTTAAAATATGTTTGTTCATTTAACTGACAAAGGCATGATTTTTTGTGTGTGTGGTCTGAGCCTTTCATCTGACTGAACACAGTTATGTTGTCTTAGATTTAGATATTGTAATATCAAAAGAGCTGTCCTGGTTTGAAAGGCTGCATTACAGTAAAGTGGTAATTTTCTAAACTTAACAGACTGTTTTAGCTGTGTTATTATTATATCCAAATGACTGATGATTATTTATCAAAAGTCTCATTTTGTGAAAGCAACAGTTGTCAGTGCTACAGTATTGTCTCAGTATCAAAAATGAGGTATTTCAGGAAGTTTGTGAATGAATGTAATGAATTTAAACGATAATATCTTTACAGTAGTTGGTTGTTGACACTGTGATCTGTTAGGGTTGAGTATATGATAACGTCCGGCGCTGGCAAAGCAACAGTGCAAAGTGGAAATTACTGTCACAAAGGAGTTCACTGTTTAAGCAAAAGCAAGAACATGTTTTGTCTTCCCATCTGTTCCATGTTATGAAACTTTAATTTATTACCCTTTCTATTTGTTTGTGTGTGTGTGTGTGTGTGTATGTGTGTATCCCAGAGCTAGAGAGAAAGGAAAAATTGTGTCTGCATTTTTTGTTGTATCCCAGTGGAAAATGTTGTCTAATCCCTTGTCTGTTGTTGTAAATAGAAGTTGGTCTCGAAAAAAAAACAGTGTGCCACAGTGATATTTTTAGTCTCAACACAATTATTGTGACTCTAAATGTAAGCAGTCCTGAAAAATGCGTGATGCTGAAGTTTGATTTAGCCCAGTTCTTGCTGAATAGGTCTTGAGCTCTAATTTTAAGGAGGAACACCGTGTGACATGGCAGTGCCTGTAATCTGGAGGAAAGATTGCGTGTGTTTCCTGTTGAGCACCCACCCTCTGTCCATTGTACCTCCATCAATCAACACTGGTTCCCAGTAGATGAGATTCCCAACAGAGCCACAGCTCAGGACAGGAGACTTTCCTGCTGTCATTGTTCGGCTTTGGATAGGCTATTGAGCTTTAGATGGTGCCTGGTGAGATGTTTGGCTCATTATGTCATTCATTTTAGGACCCAGAAAAGCCCTTCATAGATACCAAATAGTTTAACAGATTTAAAATTTGGGGTGTTTTTGAGTAGCAGGAGCCTTTACAGTGCCACGCTACACTTAATCACAGAAAAGAATGCAAAACATGCTTATATAAAGCATTTCGAAAAGATGATACATTCAAGAAACAAATGCCCCCTAAAAAGCTGGATTTTGATGATTTTGGATATTAGGTTAAGCAGCCCCTTCCAGAGGAGGTAGAGTTGGCCCCAACTATGTATACAAACTCTCTCTCTCACACACACACAGACACAAACAGCAGCTGCCAGCACCTAGTTTGGAGTTGAGGCTTCACTAGGTGTCTATTTGTAGAATTATGGAGTCATGTAGGAGAATGTTATACTGAAGGACTCAGAGACACGTTTCAGCTGGACACACACACACACACACATAAACACAAGGGTCTAGAACTTTGTGTTTTGGCTCTTTATGCACATGCCTTGGTTTTGCAAGATTAACACAGACGCTGTTTTCCCGTGAAGCATCGAACATGTTTGTCTCACTGGAGTGTATTTCCAGTTCTGGCTTGATGTTGTTTTGATGGTTTGGGAAGTGGTCATTAATTTGAGATGCCAGTTGAGTTTAACCACATTTAGAGCTATCATTTACCCAGAGGAGACACAGATTTGCGGGTTTGAAGGAATGCCTGTAGTCCAAAATGGGGTTTCTGAGGACTATTAACATATTTTATAATTGTAGCCCTTGTTAGTTTCAGATATATGTTTTAAGCTGTTCTTTTGGGTCGCTTTGAGAAGACAAATAACATGTTTCCATTATGTTCGGTTTTAATCCTGTCAGGAAAAAAATAAGCAGTTCATAAACAGTCACATCTCATGGTTTACTAGTAGTGGGGTAGGATTTATTTGGAAATGGGGAATGTGAAAGTGTATAGAGCGACCCAAACAAGGGGAGCCCACATGCAGTTTAAATCAGCAGTGTGAAACGTCTGTATTGACTCTTTGAAATTAATTAATTAGATTTCTGTTAAAAACATGGCCAGAATGCAATCAGAAACTCAACAAGACATGGCCAAAAAAGTTAA